>NC_139639.1:4619893-4622393 GCF_964638095.1 Poromitra crassiceps
CACGCACACACACCTGACATGCACACACACACACACACACACACACACACACACACACCTGACATGCACGCACACACACACACACACCTGACATGCACACACACACACACACACACACACACACACACACACACACACACACACACACACCTGACATGCACACACACACACACACACACACACACACACACACACCTGACACGCACGCACACACGCAGACTGAGAGAGAGAGAGGTGGGAGGTGTGGAACAACCTTGATGAGGGGGTTTGTGAGTTGATCTGGGGGGAGCGGTGGAGGGAGTGCGTTCAGTCTGTGCAGAGAGGGAGGCTCGCCCTGTCTCTCAGGGCGTGACCCCCCCCCCCCCCCCCCGCCGGCCCCCCACAGTGAGGATCTATATGAGGCAGATCAGACCCCCTCCTGAGTGGGATCCTGCTTTGACCTCTCTGCCACTCTCTGGGGGCGGGGCTACTGAGGAGGAAGGGGTGAGCTGGTGGTGGTGGTGGGGCGGGACTTCACTAGACTGCAAAACACAATCTCACACAGTGGGGGGGTGGGGGAGGGGTTTATGCCCTGATAAGCACGCAGTCTGGGGTTTAATTGGCCAACTGTATATTTGACTGCGGGGCATGTTCTGACACTGTAGGACGGGGTGTTAAAAACAAGCTAAATGTTGAAGCTGTAGAGATACACTGTGTTCACCTCCACCTTCACCTTCATTGTGCTCAGTGACCATAACAACCAACTTAACAACCAAACTGCATCTTCATTAGATTACTTGGGGGAATGTACGACGCTGCCGAGAGAGAGAGTAACCGTTCAAATCCAAAACATCATAAACGAGGATTGGTTGGACTCGATCGGCAGCATAGTGTACCCATTTTTAATGAAACACTATATTATTCTTCTGTATTTTTTACGACGGCGATGCGGGTGCTTCTCCCAGAGACGTTCTGCTAGAAATTGTGTTGTAAATCATTCAGTTGAAGGTCTGTATGTATTGGCATCTCCCAGCGGGATGGAATCATATCTTACCAAAATGCATACATCGCGTGAATGAGAGGGTCCATAACAACGCAACTTCATTATCTTTGAATAAATGTATAGGAGCGGCGCTGGTGCGAAAATCCAATAGTGCACCGCTGCAAATCTCTCTGTAAGCTCTGCGAGCGGTTGATTGTTTATTTATACCAAAGTGTCGAGGAGTTAAACCTCACCGACACCTCTTACATGTCCATCCTCTTTCATCCTCTAAGACCCTCAGCTCAAAAGACATTTTTTATATCCACCGGCACCGGGCGCTATGGGGGGGAATACATTGTATTGATTTTGCTGTCAGGCTTGGATCAACACGGTCCTATCAGGAGGCTTTTTGCTACGTAGCAACACCGCCAGCGGACGTAAGCACAGCACAAATACGCCGGCAAAATGGCGATGTCGGTTACTCTGTGCTGTGGAAAAAACAGGGTGGGGGGGGGGTTTGAACCCGTGTCTCAGCTCGCTCAAAAGAAGCAGTACTGCTGGACTACATCTGCTGTGCTTCGCTGGGTGTTGAGTTCACTTCTTGGCTTGCGTGCTGCCAGACAATCAGCAAGCCCAGAGAGATAGATATCAGCCAACGCCTGATTCAACTGAGTATTAAATTGGATAATCAATACAATATGGAATGAATCAGGGCAAAGCACTGTACCTTTACAGATCTACTCTATCTTCTGCTCCATAATGCAAGTGTTGTAGCATCTACCAACAGCTGCACTGCTGCACTATAATACTGCATCATTTAAACCCCGTGCGGTCGACATTTTCGACCATTTTAATAAAACAAAACTCAAGTCCTGACCGCCAGGCATAGTTGTCTTTTGAGTGTGAACCCCTAAAATGTTCTATTTTACATGTATATTTCTTGAGCACAAAGCAATATTTTTCTAAAAAGGATTATTTTTTCTTTTTTAAATATGATTTTTTCCTGATTTTTTTTATCCCATTTTTATCCCCCATTAGTGCAAATTTTTAATATGTTTATCCTGGTTGCTGCTCCACCCTCTGCCGATCTGGGGAGAGCCGAAACTGGCTCCATGCTTCCTCGGAGACATGGGCAGTTAGCCAGCTGCTTCTTTTCACCTGACAGGGGGAAGCTTCACCGGTAGGACATAGCACGTGGGAGGATCACGCTATTCCAACGAGTTCCCCTCCCTCCGAACAGGCGCCCCGAACGACCAGAGGAGGCACCACATCAGCAACCAGGATATTGCATGTTTTGGTGAAGGGGTTCCTATATGAAGGAGAACATGCAAGCTCCACACAGAAAGGCCCTTTTGACGACCCCACCCGGGCGGTGGGCACCTCGAGGACATGCGGACGGGCACGCATTCCTTCGGCGCTCACAGCGTCCCAGGTGGGAATCAAACCCAGGACCTTCTAGCTGTGAGGCGCCAGCGCTTACCACTGCGCCACCGTGCCCCCCTTTAAAAAGGATTCTGTTCGGTCTCACCCATTGTCACA
>NC_139639.1:4627393-4667393 GCF_964638095.1 Poromitra crassiceps
CTGTTTATTTCACTGGAACTTGTGTTTATTTTAATGACAATATAGCTACTGCGTATTATAATGTGTGCTAACAAGAGCAGCCTGAAGACTGACCCATTTCTCCTAGCATGTTTTCACATGAGGTGTTAGCATGCTACACTTTAACGAGACATACTAGCGAGATTACAACTTGTTTTTCCCTTTTGACCCACCACCACCTACTTGGGATGCAGTGGTCGCTAAAAAATATTGACCATTTCCAGATACTGTCATCACAGAGGAACGGCTCGAGCTCGCTACTCATTTAATCATTCTGAAATTATCCCAAGGTGACATTACTGCCTCTGCATTCACATGATTGTTATGCTGTTTTCTCTTCAGCTGCTTCCATTTTTCATTGTCATTTTAAACCGTCAACCTTTTGTCCTGCTCTCTCTCTCTCTCTGTCTCTGCCTCTCTCTCTCCCTCTCTCTCTCTCTCTCTCTCTCTGTCTCTCTCCCCCTCTCTCTCTTAGATGTCTCTCTCTCCCCCTCTCTGTCTCTCTCCCCCTCTCTCTCTGTCTCTCTCCCACTCGCTCGCTCTCTGTGTCCTTGATACAGATACGTACAGAGTTGTGTCTGAGGAAAGCATTATTACCGTGCGAGCGCGTGGCTGTTTGCTGAGAGGATGGAAAAAAGAGAAAAGCTAATGATGTTGGCTTGGGCTGGGAGCTAATTAAAATTCTATAAATATGGCGGAGGAGGTAGGTGCTGTGATGGATGCAGTGTGTCAGAAGTCCGGTGAGCGCGGGGGGGGTGGATGGGGGTGCAGGGAAGTGTCCGCACGATCGATACCGGCCATACTGAACGCATGACACTGCATTATGCATTTAATGAAGCAACAGTTTTTATCTGTTAATTACACCGGGACGCACCTTAGCATTCCTCACACTGCTGCTGGACCCTTCCTGCACCCGTCCAGATAATGGCCGGGTGCATTTCACACAACAAATCTGCTAACTCCATTTTTTTTTACTGGCTGGCTTTATCTCCTCCTCCTCTCCTGCCTGCATGGGCCTTTTATTTGCCAGCAGGTAATTCTCCATGCAACACACTCCACTACGCTATATTATCAGTCGATATGCACGCAAATATATGGCTTCTCTTCTGTCCTTTGTCCGCCTTTAGAGTAGCACGGCCATTCACTCTGGCAACCATTGTTGTGTCAGAAAAACGCTGTGCTTTACCCAACGAGGAAATGGTGCCGGCAGCCAGGCAGGCAGGGAGCGAGCGGTTGGGGTTAATTAGTCTGTGTTGGTAAATTAAGATTTAAAACTGTCGTAGAACTTTGTGTCCACATTGCATTGGGGGATACTCCTACAAACGCAATCAAGCCTGTGTGCAGCAGCTTGTGCCAAGATCACGACGAGTTAACGTCTGGTAGTAGTGGAGTGGTAAAGCATGTCCCCTCCTGTCATTCCAATAGAGAGGCCAAAGTGAACGTCACTTCCTGCTTCAGCACTGTACCAGAGATTTTCATCCGCCATTTATTTTCCCATAGACATTTCGTAAAATGCTTATAAAAAGAGTTTTACTCGTTCAAACCAAACGGTTCAGCTAACGCTATAATCGGGAGAGACCATAGAACATTTCACTCAGACCAAAACTTTAAAAAACAACATTGAAAAAATATTTTCTTCAAACCCGCATTTTTTGCGGGTTTTGGTCCGAGTGAAATGTTATGCGATCTCTCCTGTTTCTAAAATATATCTGTACCGTTTGGTTTGAACCAGTAAAACTATTTTTTATAAGCATTTTACGAAACGTCTATGGGAAAATAAATGGCGGATGAAAATCTCTGGTACAGTGCTGAAGCAGGAAGTGACGTTCCACTCTGGCTCTCTATGCTTATATGACACCATCGGTAATTCTTCCATTCAGGTAACTACCTGCCATCGCAGGTTATGGCTTTGAAAAAGCCTGTAGTGTAAGCTGCTGTGGCATAATCCCTCGTTACAGGGAGAAGTCGTATGCGGCGCCGGTGAATTATTTCTGGGGCTAAGCTTTGAATGTTATCTTCCACAAAGTCGTCTGCTGCCGGGTGGCGAGGAGGTAATGCACTAATGTAATTTACTGTGGGAATGAGGAATAAGGTAAGGAGGTGAAGCGTACACAATACATAGCAGTAACCTCTGCTCTGGTTGGCTCGTTTCCTGCCACTCACGGTCTTAACCCCAACCTCTGCATCTCATGCGTTGCATCTTATCGCTGATGATGAAGTTGTCACTGGTGCCTACAGAGCCTGAGAAGTCCTTCTTTCCAACCTTGCTGTACTCTCCATTCTGCAACTTTGAAATCCCATACAGTACCATAGATTAGGGCCATATGACGGAATCATGGAATTTGGTAATAAAAATGGAATCAACTGTAAAACATGGAATACAGCAAAAATTTTCATAATTTGGCTGAAATTGATCAAAGTAGGCCTATCAAAATAAGAAGTAGATCTAATGATCGTAGTAACCTAAATGTTTTCATAATTGTAAAATAGGCCTAGAGAAGTGATTCAGTTTTTGATTGGGGTGTTTTGAGAGGGGGGGTGGGTCTTGCGTGGGTACCTCACAACTTAAGTTTTAACCTTGAGAAACATGTCAAAGAGGCTGTCAGAGATCCAAGTCATAAAAAATAAAAATAAAATAACGCTCCTAACCCCTAAATTAAAATGGAAAAAACTGAATTCAGGGGGAGAAAAAATAACGGAATTCGAAAAAAGAAAAGAAAAAAGATTTCATATGGCTCTACCATAGATACACACAGACACACAGCTCATTACCCAAGTCCAGAGCCGTGTAGATGGAAGAGTCGCGACATCTCCATTCACTCCAATGGAGCAGTTTTTTACTCTCAAGAGTTCCAGGAAGTAAGGTCCTGAATTAAGCAGCACTGTCGAGTTGCAGCAAAATGGCCAGTTTGTGTTGTCCTTTGAAAGTTTTTTTTCTTTTTCTTGAATCAAATTGTACATTATCAGCTTTATTTTAGCATGCAAAAATAGCGCGAGACCCCTTCCTAGCTGTTCATTGGGTAATGAGTCTCGCATTTCGGTCCTCCGTGAACGCCACTCTCTCTCTAGAGGACACTGAGTTGGGAACGTAGGAGAGGTAAAGCGAGGTGCACATGGGACACTGGGGAGTGTGACTCAGCTCCGTGCTATAGGCTATATAGCCTGGTTCTGCAGTCAAAGAGCAGGAGGCCTGCTTCTGGTGATAAGTCACTATCCCTCCTGCAATCCTTTCAACATATCAGCTTTGTCTCGCTGGCTTACATTAACCAGAGGAGGATCTTGACAGTTGGCAGAATTCCCTCACGTATGAATATGAAAAGCTTTTTACATCAGCAGCACATAGTGGGGCAGCAGCAGAATCCTAATCAAACCACATCAAGACATCTTTTCCCATTTATCATTGAATCTCCGTAGCTGTACAGTAGGTATGCTGGGATTGGCTCCAGCTAGCTCCCCTGTGTGATCCTGAATAGGAATAGTAGAAGAAGAGTAGACGAACAGTAATGAATGAATCTCTGCCGTTTTATCTCCGAGCGCGGTTTTCCCCCTTTGCTTTATATTTGATAAGAGTGCTGCCTGCGAGTTGTTAAATCATCACACTGTTCTTTTCCCCGACACACGCACTGTATATTTAAATAATGCAATGTGTTTGACGTCAGAGAATGACGGGCATATTTGAAAGAGATTCGAGATATTTTATTTCATCTTGACGGGCGTTTGTGTGTGTGTGTGTGTGTGTGTGTGTGTGTGTGTGTGGAAAGTTTGTTCAGAATATGAGGAAATCTCTGAAACCATCCACATATAGAGAGCCAAAGGGGAACGTCACTTCCTGCTTCAGCACTGTACCAGAGATTTTCATCCGCCATTTATTTTCCCATAGATATTTCGTAAAATGTGTATAAAATAGTTTTACTTCGTCGGACCAAACAGTTCAGCTAACGTTACAATGGGGAGAGACCATAGAACATTTCACTCCGACCAAAACTTAAAACATCGAAAAAATATTTTATTTAAACCGGAATTTTTTTTACATTTTGGTCCCAGTGAAATGTTATGCGATCTCTCCTGTTTCTAAATATATCTGTACCGTTTGTTTTGAACAAGTACAACTATTTTTATAAGAATTTTACGAAATATCTATGGGGAAAATAAATGGCGGATGAAAATCTCTGGTACAGTGCTGAAGCAGGAAGTAGGCGGTCACTTTGCCTCTCTATACATCCAGTCCGCCCCACCCACACACACTGTACTGTGACCTCTGGGCCATTAGGGCAGCAGCCTCTTGAAGCTGGTCCTGAAGCTCTTCCCATAGGAACACTTGTGTTTATTTTGAACTGTAGCAGCTGTATCTTCTCTGTCTTTGCTCCTCTTTGCTGCACCAGACATGTTCTCAGACGGCGGGGGGGCAAAGCAAACATTCCTCAGCGTGATCTGCTCCTAAAACGCAGCAAGAAAACTCTGATAAATTGCCTTTAATATGCCCAACACCATCCCAGCCTAGTATGTGTGTGTGTGTGTGTGCGTACGTGTGTGTGTCTGTGTGTGTGTGAGTGTGTGTGCGTGCGTACGTGTGTGTGTGTGTGTGTGTGTGTGTGTCTGTGTGTATGTGTGTGTGTGTGTCTGTGTGTGTCTGTGTGTGTGTGTGTGTGTGTGTGTGTGTGTGTGTGTGTGTGTGCGTGTGCATGTGTGTGTGTGTGTGCGTGTGTGTGTGTGTGTGTAGGAGGGGGGGGGGGGTTGTATACATTTGAAAGCAGTAGAACGTGTTTCTCTGACAGTTATTTCCAATGGTCTTGAGAAGCTGTTAATGATGTCAGCTAGTTTGTTCATTTCCTTTCCTCCCTCCGGCCATCGTGTTCCTGCGTCACGAGGAAGCCAGCTCAAAATGGTGATCAGTGGAGTTGATAATAGATACCATAGATCAGTGGTTCTCAAATGGGGCTCCGGGGACGCCCAGGGGTCCGTGGCACTTTGCCAGGGGGTCCGCTTAAAGTTTTCAGGAAAATAAAAATAAAAACTTTTTTTTTTGGCAAAAGCTTCATAGTTCAACAAAAATATTTCATGCTTCAAATCTAAAATGGTTCATGGATTACATTCTAATCTAACAAACACCAATTTAAAAGTCAAGCACGTTACCGTGGAAACAATTAAGCTTAGCCCAAAATCACAAATCAGAATGAGGAGGTCCCTGGTATATTTTCTATCTTGTAAGGGGTCCATGGCTGAAAAACATTTGAGAACCTCTGCCATAGATATAGTCGTAGCAACTTCCAGCAAAAAAACAAAAAAAAATACGCCGTCTCACAACATTTCTCTGGCGAAACGAGTTTCTTGCTTGGCTTCCTTGTATCGGCAGGAAACTCGCTAAATACCTCAAATACAGAAACACGTTGCCGTATGATCCACAGGCCACGCCGGTGTATATTTCTATATCTCTGCTGGATCCAGCAGGTATATATTTCTATATCTCTGCTGGATCCAGCAGGTATATATTTCTATATCTCTGATGGATCCAGCAGGTATATATTTCTATATCTCTGCTGGATCCAGCAGGTATATATTTCTATATCTCTGCTGGATCCAGCAGGTATATATTTCTATATCTCTGATGGATCCAGCAGGTATATATTTCTATATCTCTGCTGGATCCAGCAGGTATATATTTCTATATCTCTGATGGATCCAGCAGGTATATATTTCTATATCTCTGATGGATCCAGCAGGTATATATTTCTATATCTCTGCTGGATCCAGCAGGTATATATTTCTATATCTCTGATGGATCCAGCAGGTATATATTTCTATATCTCTGCTGGATCCAGCAGGTATATATTTCTATATCTCTGATGGATCCAGCAGGTATATATTTCTATATCTCTGATGGATCCAGCAGACAAAATCCTGCAGGAAAAAAAGAACAGGATAAGTGCCCAAGCAGGCTGACTGCACTCCATTATCCGTGAATGTGGTCCAAATTAAGATCTAATTTAAGGTGGCACCTAGATAAAAAGTCTCTTTCATTTCTTCAATTTGCAAAACTATTCCGTTCCATTAGACACGTAATTTGTGCTCATCAGACACCGGGTGAAATTGGCGCCCCGAAGGAGAAGCTTTTTTTCACTTAAAGTAATTAGTCCTGGAGAGCAGGGACAATGTTAATCTGTGTACACGTGCACAGGTGCTACGGAGGTAAGGGAGGTAGAAAACAGAGCGAGTTGGGAAAGATTGCGATAGGTAGGCGCTACGCAATTTAGTTAAGTATTGACGACAACTATTGATTCCGCCTTTCAAATATTGCAGACGGTAAATACAAAATCTCTGTCGGAGACAGTTGATTGACTCTATTCTAGTCAACAAAGAAATGCCCGAGGCTGAGCACAAGTGCCAAAGCACTACTTTATTTTCTTCTTCCTTTTCAGGTTTTTGCTTTAGCCCTCGTTCACACAGGACGCCGAACGTAAGCAGAACTGAAGCTGAAGCAGCACAAGCTGATCTGACGCCTAAGCGTTCACACAAGAAGCCTTCTCTTTTCCTCTCGGCGCGCCTTGAACCCGCCCACAACTCCCATTGACTTCATGCCTGGCAGCTTCAAGCTTCACGCGTCACGCCTGGAAAATAGGACTGAATCCTGAACGATCGCTTCAGAGTGGCTTCGCCGTTGCTTTGGCGTGGCGTGGGTCTGGTGTGAACGGTCTCACCTGTTAACATGGACGCCGAAATGAAACTGCCTGGCTTCAGCGTGGCTTTGGCGTTGCTACCAATCACAGTTGACACTGATGCTGCCTTCAGGTGCCGCTGCGTTCAGGTGCCGCTGCACTGTTGGTGTCACTGTAGGGACAGACAGATAAAAGGGTCGTTGAGTGTATAGAGCCTAAAGTTTAGGCCTAAACAGTGAGATCTGTACACTTTGTGGCATGTTTATTCTAGTCAAGTCCCGCTGTGACCACAACGTGACTGTTTCCTGCTCTCTCCAGCTTGTTAGGCTGCCTCACCATGTGGATGGACCCACTGCTTCCTGTTCCCAGCTAACCAGAGGCTGGCCAGGCAGGGTCCTCACAGCGGGGGGTGGTGCTCACAGCGGGGGGTCGGTGCTGGGTTGTGATGTTCTGCTCTGTTCTCAACCCACCAGCACCGACTGTGATCGTGCTGTACTCTGTATGAGGCTTCACTGATCAGGCCCTGTGCCTCATGATATAAAATAACTCCGATCGACCAGTTACTCTTACAAATACTATCGACCAATCACAACGTCTGTTTACAATAACGCCTGCGTCACGTACATACAATTAAATGGAGCGGAGCAAAGGGGGGCGGGGGAACAACTGAGATAAAAAGAAAATGGTTCAGTCTAAAACGCACGTTTGATGCTTTCATATCTCATTAATTAACAACACTTTCACTAATGTTAGTTTGGAGACCTCATTTACCTGTTGGGCCACAGAATCAAAACTATTACAGCTTGAGTTCACACACAGAACTTTACCAGCTAGTAGTCTGACCGGCGGTGAGATGTCACTGTTGGGGTGGGGAGATTTGGTATATATATATCTTTACCGTTACAGTTACGACTGAAAATGACAACAGAAATAAACAATAAACAAAGTTTGTGATATCTCCACAAGTTGTTGTTAACGCACCATCTCGGTGATTAGTTCTCGATGTTTGATTAGCCTGCAACTCTTCCATTCCTCTAAAACAATATCAATTACATAAACTGATGCTGAAACTTCAAATTAAAATAAGTGAATGGATTTCATGTGTGTAGCATGTTTACTGAGAATGACCAACATTGCACATGGATTCTTATCTTTATTTTTAGAGATGCATATAGGTTATAGGGATTTGAAACGTATGACCCTGAACTACAGCAAGAAGGATTTTGCTATTCATAGTTTCAAAGGTTCAGGTAGAGTACATCCACTGGATATTTATGGACTGAATACCGAGTCTACACAAACTAAAACGAGACCTTTATTGAAAACGTAATTCCAAAAACAATCCTCGAGTCAAAAGGCCAATGGCAATAAGACCGACCGCCGCGCACATTCCAAGAAAGCTCATCATTTTTCACTTGAAGCTTATTTGTGGGTGGAGGTCAAATATGATGTTCTCCAGTAAGAGCAAACCCCTGCAGGTAGAGAGTTTCATACGTTTTCCAAGAGACAAACATTCCCACAACCACCATTGCTTTGAAGCAAAATGGTTTTGGCCTGGTTGGTGAAATCAAAAGCAAACGATGATGATAATGATACATGATAATGATAAACACTTAGCTGTGACAGCAGTACTTTGTTTAGACACATAAGGCCGTTTAACCAACAAACACTTTTCTCATTACTCAGAAGTTGTCAGGGACAGAGACGACAGTGGGTGGCAACGGCAATGGAACCCTATGGAGCCTGAGCTTTGGTTGGCTTGAGCGTCTGACTCTAGTCGGCTGACTCTAGTTTACATTTTAAAAACTGCGACAGTTCACACAACTTTAACACGACATGCATATAGACGGTTTTCACCAGAGCGCAACCCCACAGCACTTCCTTTTTCTCAGCATTCGGCAAACTGCAGAAATATTCACTCGACATCGTTACTTTTGTTTTCGCTGCTCAGCTGTATAGACGGTTTTCACAGAATGGTCAGTCCTGCAATTGAATGTTTTTTTTTCTTTTATGTCCATAGCAAACACTGCAACAGGAAGTGAGCGGGGGTTCAATTTACAATGTTTTTGTTGTCAAGTTAAAACCGTCTATATTATACATCAAACCCTTGAGCTAATTCTGCTCTCACTCAGAATGTCAAAATATAAGCAATGTGATGTATAGTTTTTTGAGATATTAACGTTTGTTTGGCACAACTCATACTAGTTAACTGCCGCGGGGTTCCGCATTTCTGGGTGGCAAGTGACGTCACGCCGATTCGTCCTATAGGCAGGTTCTGGTATAGATTTCAGATAGCAGGATACCAGGCTTCAAAGCAGGACATGAACAACATGGCAACTTTGAGGAACTGACAGAGGAACAAAGGAAGTGGATAAGTAAGGGATAATGTATATTGAGGCGGTGATTACGGGGGAAATAATGACCGACAGGTGAATGATTGAGCCCGACGCGCAGCGGAGGACTTAATCATTCACCTGAAGGTCATTATTTCCCAGTAGTCACCGCCTCAATATACATTATCCCGCTTAGAACACGGCCTACAACTAAATCATTCAATAATCTGACAAAAATAATTATTCAAATAGATTTTTTAATAGCTAAGCTGGAAGACGCCGATTGCCTTACATCATGTAACCTGACGTAACATGTCAGACATGTTTGTTTACCTGGCCACAACGCTAGTGTCTGATATTCTTACTACACAGCGGCATCGCCATTATAGTTGGCTGAGAACGCGCAACGGTATTACCAAACCAGAGTTACAAAAAAAAAAAAAACATTATTATTATTATTATTACGCTATCGATAATCGTTCGTTTATTTTCCCGAATTTCGATTATGGAAATGGATTCAAAATGAACATCCCTAGTGTACACCCAGCTTGATTAGACTAAGCCCTCCAGGAGGAGGCAGTCTACACCGCAGAGGCCCTGGCTAACACAGCAACAGCAGTCTGAGGAACAGGTCAGGAGGTGCACACTGCTGTATCTCACCATCACTGCTCACTCCAGGATCCTGACACAGACAGGCAGAAGCGGTCAGATTTAAACTTGGAGCTATGAGCATGTGTGTGTGTGTTTGTATGTGTGTGTGTGTGTGTATGTGTGTGTGTGTGTGTGTGTGTGTATGTGTGTGTGTGTGTGTGTGTGTGTGTATGTGTATGTGTGTGTGTGTGTGTGTGTGTGTGTGTGTGTGTTCATGTGTATGTGTGTGTTCATGTGTATGTGTGTGTGTCTGAGCGTGTACCAGCTTGTCTGTGAATCTTTCAGACCCACTGTGCTGGTAATGAATCTCTGCTCAGCCTCCTGACCACCAGGGAGCGCTTCTCCAAACTAGCATGCAGCACCTGCACAACAAGATATTCTCCAGTCCATTTCCTCCCCCCCCCCACACACACATCGATGGTTCCCTGACCCCTGACCCCTGCAGCAGGATCTCACCGGGTGCCTGAACCTGGTGCTGGGAGGCCTGACCCAGATAGGGCCCGGCAGCCCGGCAGCAGAACAGCAGATCTCAGTAGAACTCCTCGCTTGCAGACACAGATAGCTCGTTCTTTTCCTGCGTCTCTTCTGTTCTTATAAAAACATAAGTGTAAAGCCACAGGAAGAAGCTCTCGAGGGGAATAGGAAGGAGAAGTTTGCTGAAAGAGTTGGTCCTTTGTGAACACAAAGTGCGCACGCGTCGCGAGGCGGCGGAGATGCTGTTCAGCAAATCTGTTTTCATGCCATATATTATGGTAATGATGATAGTGTTAGTAGGGAAAACCTTTGGGAGAATAACAGTAGTTTTAATGAACGGCATTGCTTTTAAGTGCGTAAGTCTCTTAGGTGATTTTTTGTGGGCTGTCCTGTCTAAGTACAGCATCATGCGTCTAAATTATCTACAGTGATATTTCCTAACATTTCAATTCCAGAGATCATCGCTGCACAGCACAGTGTCCATGTTGTCTCTATCTAACGGCTCAGAATGCAAATCACATTTTTTGTGAGGAAAAATAACAAATACCGTCTGGAAATATGGGACCTTTGCATGTGAGCAAAACACAAATGCCACCTTTGGTTTCTGTGAACTCAAATGACACCAGGGTGCTCTTTTGGATGGTGGTGGAGTGCGTTTCATTGAATCCACGATGAATTATTACCTTTGAAGAGCTTCCCTGCTCCAACACCACAGAACCTTTTTGTCCTTGAGGCCAGTTTCACAAAGAAAGAGGAGGAAAAACAAAGAGAGAAGAAGAGACTCTCTGAAGTCGGCAGCAGCAGCAGAACCAGCAGATCCGAGCCCGGGCGGCCGGGCCCACTCAGAACGAGACATTCTCTGGGTGAGTACGGGCTCATTTATCAGCATTAAGTCAAATAAGGAGGAGATAGAAGGAAGAGAGGAGTGGTGGGGGAGTGGTGGGGGAGCGGGCTGCTGGGTGCGTGGGGGAGATAGCGTGGGCTCGCTCGGTACACATTTTAAAAGAGACATCGGCAGATAATGACTTCATCGTCTTCATCTTCACTAAGTGTTATAGTCCTGTGCCCCCCCCCCCCCCAGAGCTTTTCCAATACTTCAAAAGTAGACAAAGGAGAAAATTTGTGAAATGCTTAGGTACTATATACACACCGAGGCAAGATCGATTTTCAGAGTAATAATGTTTCTGTACGTTTCTCCCAGCTGATTTCATTTGATCAGATGGTCTGTATTTACAAAATGAGATTGAACTAGCAATGAAAACACCAAAGAAGTTTTTTTTTAATGTCTTGCTACTAACACACAGGTCTGTCTCGCTCTCTCTCTCGCTCTCTCTCTCACACACACCCCAATGAAGAGACTGTCATCGATAGTGGTCGTGACAGATTTGCCAGTGGGCGATGGCCGTGGGTGAGTTGATGTACTGTGGGTGGTCAGGATTTAGTCCACAGTCAAGCGCACTGCGGTGAGACATGATGGCACAGGGTATATTAGCCTTTTATCTCCAAAATGTCTACTTTTCAGTCATCAAGTACCCAGCATGCAGCACGATGTCTTTTTGAGTTGATGAACTGCAGTTTCAAAGGGTTTCAAACACCCGGGGGTCGTTTTCATTTCCTCAAGATGAGCATGTCATCCTTTCACTTGACGTTAAAACACGGAAATGACCGAAAACTGGAGTTATGAGCTTTTTGACACGACACGTGTTGTATCTGGGCGATGAAGCCAGGTCAGGTCAAGTGTTTCCTTTGTGCCTTGTGATGGAGGTGGCTCTCTGCTGGCCGGGGGTCCCTGACACCATCATGCCAAACGTTTATTCCCCTCCTCACGGTGACACTCACCTCTCTGCCCTGCTTGAAGAGGAGACACAGAGAATAAATCAGTGCTGGCAGAGCCACAGACGGAGGAGGGGAGGCTGTCGACAACTTCAACCAGGGCACGGAGGTGCCGTCCAGACACGGGGGGTCAAAGGTCAAAGCTTCACCGCTGGGCGAGTAGGTCAACTCGTGAATGGGTAGGTAGGCCATTTTGCTTCAGAAGGCTGGTGCAGTGTACAGCATCACTGTAACACAACTGTATTGTAACACACAGTATGAAAGTAGCATTAAGCAGTGGTGGGCCAGGAAATTACCAACACTGCAATATAATAGGGGTGGGGGGGGGAAAATCAATACACCATAGTATCGCGATATTTTGCCTGACGATATTGTATCGATGTTTGGACGCCAAGTATCGATATCATTTTCTTTTCTTTCTTTTTTTGCAGGCCATGCCATGCCAGGCCACCGGGCATCTGCCCGAATGCCCGATGTTGCAGTCCGCGCCTGCAGTGGCGTATTGAGTCCAGAGAAGCTTAATAATGTATAGTCTACATGTGGGACAAAAAAAAAAAAAAAAAAAAAAAACTGCATGTTTTACTTCCGGTGAGGTCAAGGAAAAGGTAGGAAAAGGAGTTAGACAATATATCGAAATATCGCAATATTCAATATATCCCAATATTCAATATATCGGCGATATCGCAATACTATCGTATCGTGACTCGAGTATCGCTTTAGTATCGTATCGTGGGCATCTGGTGATTCCCACCCCTACAATATAAGAGAGAGGAAATAATCTTTTTTCTCTGTAAACCACATATTCTCTGGGCCCCCATAATATTAGAACCAAATACTGAGATTAATAACGTGACATACAGTATTGTGTTTTTGATAGTTACTATCTATGCTAAAAGCACCAATTTGAGGAAAATGAGCACGAGCACGCGCGCGCACGCACACACACACACACACACACACACACACACACACACACACACACAACAGAGGGGGGACAGAGTGGTTCCGAGTGCATTAGTATATTCAGTTGGTGCATGGTGCCGATGTGTACCTTAGGGTTAAGCAGTGCACTATGTCTTTGTTAGCAGCAACACTTTACCTTGTTGCCTCATACAGTAATATGAGCGCACCGTCCTCAAATTATCGCCGAATGACAAACGGCATTACCCCCGTGATGACACGACGCGCCTGTTATTATGGCTTTATTTTGACAAATTATAAACAGTGGATTACAGCCTCAAGGTCCATTTGGTCATTCAGTTGTGCACTTTTAGACAATGGCTTTAAAAGGTTTCACAGATAACGGGCCACATTTCCTGGAATATTCCAACAACGATAGCAATTACCCAGGACTGTTTGTTCTAAAAAAGAGAGCCTGGCGCTCTGCTCTCTCTCTCTATCTGCAATCGGCTGCATTAGCAGCAACTATAAAGCTACAAAACACGACCCGGCGCCATTTGTTTAGCGAAGCACAAACCTTTCAGCCAATAAAGAAAGGCCTTTCAATCAGCCCTAAGTAATCAAACTCGTTCCTGCTCTGCAATCAGACATGCATTCTTCCTCCTAGTCTAATACCTCAGGATTACCATTTTTCAGACAAGGTATTTTCTTCTTATCAGCGTCGAGACAATGGGAGATAATGACGTGCCATAGCACTCCACTGCTTAAACAAACATTCTTCAACCACTCGGATCAATAGGCTATCACTTATGCTGTGATGAGTAAACAACAACGCGCTGGTTTAGAGAGTAGGGAGAGAGGCGTCATGGGTGTCCTTGCAGGTGGAAACATAATTAATTCCAAATAGTTAATAAAAAACACCGTGGTATGTCACAAATCACAATATCAATTTCAAACAGGTTAGTGGGGTGCTGTCGAGGCAGCCAGACACTTTCCAATCTGTCTCTTTTATAAGCGTTATTATAGTGTTTGATAACTGATCATATAAAAGATACAGTATTCACCCTTGAGAAAGAGATGAGACTGATGGCTTCAGTAAAACGTCAGAATGATTTATTTGGGTAAACAATTTTTCTAAAATGGAGAGGAGCTTCACCACTCGGTATTCTGTGTAAATGAGTCACAAATCACTACGGGGCTTACCTACGCTACGACGCCGGTTCACGCGACTCTGCAGCTATCAGAGCCTCATGTGGAATAAACTCAGTCCCAACATCACCAAATAGCATTAGCTTGCATCATCACGGCTTTCTGACCATTTTAATGACTTATTAGTAGGGATGTCACAATATGTCGTCCCACAATATATCGCGATATCAAAACGTGACAATATGTATCGTTGAGATGAAATCTCATATCGTGAGAAAAAGAAGCTGAACATGGTGGCACTGATCTGCATCTGATTGCATGCTCGCTCTCCTTTTCATTGCTTTGTTTGAACAGACGAGGGACGTTACAGACACGGAGGATGAAAATGGTGAAATTACTCACATTAGCGTGGACGATGCACCCTCAACTTACAAATTGATCGCAAAAAAATATTGTTAAAATATCGTATCATATCGTTATCGTGAACCCAATATCGTGTATCGTATCGTATCGTGAACTGAGTGTATCGTGACACCCCTACTTATTAGTATTATTGACTGCAGCTAAAATATAAATTGTATTTATTACTCATTGGTACAAAAATGGAAATTTCCTTTCACAAAACAAACCTCGCTTTGCATTGGCATAATGGCATTGCTCTATATACATAGCTCCTTGAAGTGCATGCGCTAATGATTTGCTCATGTCAAATTAAATGCCATGTGGCTGAGGTTGTTTATGTATCCGTTTCAATGATGCACAGATTTTAATAGCTCATTTACAGTAATGGATAGTAAATAAAAACACCATTTTCTGAATAAATTTACAGTATATTTCACAGCAACCATGATATTTTATAATACCATCTACAAGGACACTCTTTAGAGAAGTAAAGGTCCCCCAAAGACACACACACACAAATACCCCGCCTCCACCCGCCAATCTGGCCCATCTTAATGTGGTCCCCCTAATGCTTCATCTCCTTTGATCGGGTCATTGCAAACGACATGCTCTTTCTCCAGTCTGACCTTTGACCTCCCGTCTCTCTGATATCCCTTCCTCGGCGTCAGCAGCTGTCACTCCATCTTTGCATGCCCCGCACGTGTCCCCTCAGTCTGGCTGTTATCTATTAGATGAGTTACTGTGCGATCGCTAATACATTCTGACTGGGATACAGGAGTTTTTCATTAGTAGGGACTTTATTAATTCATGATCAATTTGTTAGCTTGCTGCTATGTGCGCGAGCCTAGCGACCGAGTCTGCTCCATATCACCTTTGCTGAAGAAAAACATACACCGGTGTCACTTCAGTCAAACTCGATTTGAAACATGGTCAATAAACACACGGCTATCGCCTGCATCACAGTTTAATCAGCGATGCACAGCACATCACAGGAATTAATCTGAGCCAAGCCCTATGTTTTTCATAGATTTTCTAAATGACACGTGTGACATATAAATGATACTGGATATCAGTTTACTGAGTAAAGATGTCCTGCTAATTTATTACTTCATCTTTGAACTTGGAAAAAAGGTTGCTTCATCTACGGCTATTAACTCGTATGAAAGATGACATGAGGCTTAGATTATTATTGTGTGTCCCATGTAGCTGTCACTGAACAAGCTCTTTAGATTATATAAATATGTTAATATGTACCCCATTTCAATTAAAGGGACAGGTCTTTTCTTAGAGTGCTACAGTACTTGAATATGTCTTTTCAGTGGGTATGTGTCATTTCACAGTCCCTTTTAAATAAGATTCTGAAAGTCTATAGAATATAAATTAATATAATATGTAGGTAGCCTACAGTAAGGTACTGTAGAACTGGACCTGCTTTCATGTACCATGCAGGACTAGGGTGTGGCTCACAGGGTACCATGCAGGGCTAGGGTGTGGCTCACAGGGTACCATGCAGGGCTAGGGTGTGGCACACAGGGTACCATGCAGGGCTAGGGCGTGACACACAGGGTACCATGCAGGGCTAGGGTGTGGCACACAGGGTACCATGCAGGGCTAGGGTGTGGCTCACAGGGTACCATGCAGGGCTAGGGCGTGACACACAGGGTACCATGCAGGGCTAGGGTGTGGCACACAGGGTACCATGCAGGGCTAGGGCGTGGCACACAGGGTACCATGCAGGGCTAGGGTGTGGCACACAGGGTACCATGCAGGGCTAGGGCGTGACACACAGGGTACCATGCAGGGCTAGGGTGTGGCACACAGGGTACCATGCAGGGCTAGGGCGTGGCACACAGGGTACCATGCAGGGCTAGGGTGTGGCACACAGGGTACCATGCAGGGCTAGGGTGTGGCTCACAGGGTACCATGCAGGGCTAGGGTGTGGCTCACAGGGTACCATGCAGGACTAGGGTGTGGCTCACAGGGTACCATGCAGGGCTACGGTGTGGCTCACAGGGTAACATGCAGGGCTACGGTGTGGCTCACAGGCTACCACGCAGGGCTACGGTGTGGCTCACAGGGTAACATGCAGGGCTACGGTGTGGCTCACAGGGTACCACGCAGGGCTACGGTGTGGCTCACAGGGTAACATGCAGGGCTACGGTGTGGCTCACAGGGTACCATGCAGGGCTACGGTGTGGCTCACAGGGTACCATGCAGGGCTAGGGTGTGGCTTGTGCAGATCTTTCATGCTGAGAAAGCTTCACCAAAGGTGCTCTATGGGGTTGCTGGGGACTCAGCGTGGGAGTAAAGTCGCTGTCGTGTTCCTGAAGCTATCTTGAGATGATGCCTGCTTTGTGACAGGTCGCGTGATCCTAGTGCAGTAAATCTGTTGAGATGAATCCATGAGAAGATACACTTGATCAGCAGTGATGTTTAGGTGCTGTGGCAAATTTCAAACAACGCTCAGTTGGCACTTGGCAGTAAATGTGCCTAACAGAGCTCAACAATGACATTGACACCTCGGCTCCGGAAGAGTATTTCCCGGTTCATATTCTAATTCTAATTCATGATTTATGGGGAAATTCATCCTCTGCATTTGAGCCATTCTCTACTAGGAACCTTCCTAGAACCAGGAGGAGCAGTAGGCAGCCGCAGTGCAGTTCGATGGCCATGGTACCCGGGTTTACCGGTTAACCAATCCCACCTGGATTCAGCAGCATGTTCATGAAATAAATCTGGGTCAGATGAGACAATGTGTTTTTTTGTTTTTTGTTTACTCTTCAATCATCTAATCGTCTGGCTGACAGGAGTGGCATGGACCAGCACGCTCTCCTGCTGCTGGAGCCCATCCATCTCATTAAAGATCTGCCTAGCTGGTGTGTTTCTGCACCGTGGGACTGAGCCGTTATGCTGCTCATACTCGTGGTCCTTCTGTCTGCTCGAGTGAGTCTTTGCTATTCTCACCTGACTTCTCTCATCAACAAGGTGCCCACAGTGATGCTCCTCTCTCTCCACACACTGGATAATGCATGAAGAAGAAGATTCCAGGAGGTCTTCTTCGGTCACAGCTTCTCGGAGAGGCTGGAGGCGTGTGCGGCACAAAAACTCCCATGTTTCAAATAGCTTAGCTCATGTCTCGGCCATTCTAACATTTAGTCATGCAGCAACTGAACCTCTCCATCCGGTCTCTGCATACTTTATACTTTATACTTTATTTATGTATGACTCACTGTCTGGACTGGAGCAGCGAACAACTCGCCCTATACAGCTGTACCTCATAAAAATGGATACTGCATGTATGTTACGTTTTACTGTGTTTTTGATTTTCCTTGTATCATCTATAGGGACCCAGGGACTGCAGATGAAATGTAGCTTCCTAGCTAAGTCTGGGACAGTTTGTGACTGTCAAATAAATAATAAAATCATAAATAATAATGTTTGTCTCTTTAACTTTGCTTGTGATTTGACACCAACTCCTTTGACAGGTAGAGACCATAATAAAACAATAACTATTAGCTTACTCTACCTTTTATCACTGGCATTTAGATTGCCTGAGTGGTTAAATTAACTCCATTCAAAGACACAATCATTTTCAATTGCCTATCATATCATATATTACCTATGCTGCATTCAGTATTATTGTCCTTGAATATGCTTATTTTCTCAAATGTCAAAGATTGCAATAGATGATGTGTTGAATTTGTAATGAGACTAAATGTGAATATCCAATCTAATTAGCCTAAAGTGACACCAGGGCCAGTTCTCAGTGCATGAACCTCCTACCAGGTCCGCGCAGTTCTAAAGTAGACCACTGGGGGCACTGGCATGACACAAGAAGCAAACATGCACAGAAGCTGTGTAACTGAAACGACACACTTGGAGTAACACACAAATCCTCATGTGTTTTCTACTTATAAAGTCACCACCTCAGCCACACCCATTTCTCAAGTTTGTATGAAGAGAGAGGACATGTCGGGAGAGAGAAAGAGAGGTTTTCCCCCCGTTCAGAATATGTTTTAAATTATCCAACAATGTGCAGGAGAATACTGAGAGGAGAAGCAGCAGGGCATCTGAGGATATCCGACATGAAAGGAAAAATGTATCCCACACAAATCATCTCCATGCTTCATTAAGCGAGTTCTGCAGAGAAGAACCCTGCAAACCCAAATATATCACTTCATCCAAGGTTGATCTATTCCACATTGTCTAAAAATGTCTCCTTTCCTCAAACGAGCACGCAGCTAAAGCGTGGGCCAAACGCAGCGCATCAAAGACGCTTCATGTTGTCACAAAGCCTTTTCCATATGTGCATTGCTTGTTTGTGTGTATGACTCGCGTAGCCTATATGTGTTTCTTTGAAATATGAAATCCAGCCAGCTGCCGAGCAGGATTACTGTGAGTATACAGTACTGTAAGTGACATGTGCCAAATCACCAAGTGAGTGAAACTGAGTCTCAGCGCTCGTTGTTGTTGTTAACCATGCGCAAAGTTTGTGAATTCACAGCGGAGCGGTTAAACGGATCGCCTCGACATTCAAGACTTCTAAGCCAGGAATGCATCCGTGGGTATAGGGTACTACTCGGGGAGGGAGTGGATGGAAAACGCAGGAACAGCCGAGCCAAAACATCTCCTCCTCTCTCCCCAGAAAACACATCCAGAACAACCTTCATATGGACAAAGCCATTAACATAAACACTGATAATGGGTTCTCACTGAGAAACGGGGGCCCGCAACATGTTTTCCACAATACAGCTACAGCGATTCCAATTATGTACAGATGTTAACTTCACAGAGTGCTGCTTCAACACATCTGCTTGTTGGTGGGAGATCTCATTAGAACCAGGGCTGTTTTAAAGCCTGCCATCTAGCCCTGCTTGGCACATTTTATTACAGCGTGTTCGACATTTACAGCAAACATTCCTGAATGCTGTAAAAAAAAAGTTGGAGACCTTATAGACTCCATGACTCCCAGCAGTCAGCAGTAACGTTCTCCTCAGCAGCACCCAGATAAAAGCGCAACAAGTCGGTTTCGCTCTCGACCGTACCTTCGTCTTTGTCAGAGTTTTATGTCTCGATTTATAATAGCCGCAAACATGCTTTTCATGTATTGTCAATAGCCCGCTGTGAATGTATTCATATACACTGCTCATGTTTGTACAGATGTGTCACTTAAAGTACAGCTGCTTTTACTATAGCAGAACTCTGTACCATTAGATGACTCTTGCCAACTACATCGTGCACCGCTTAGACTGTAACTCATATTTCATTTAATGCCTATTTAACTCAGACTGTAAATTCATGTAAATTCACTGCCTATTTAACGCCGATTTAACTCAGACTGTAAATTCATGTAAATTCCTATGTTATGCCTACTGATGGACTGCACTTGCAATGTTGTGATTGTCTTTTTGTTGTTTTTCCTTTCTTTATCTGAATATTTTGAAAAATAATGGACAATGTCTTCACTCAAAATTGGAAAATTTAATACACAACGTTTCGGTACAAAACCTTGGAGGTCTATATGGGTCTTTTAAGACTGTCAGTAAAGTAGCAATTCAAATACATAAAGGCATCAACAACACTAATAATAGAATAAAGTAGAAAAAGTACTAGAATAAATCCCATATTTATATACAACAATATTCATCACATACTGTAACAATGGAGTCCAGATAGACCTCTAATTGAGGTCTTGTAATTGAAGGAGGAGCTGGCTGTGAGCCACAAGGTGAAGCCTTTTGCCACTGATATGATGTCTGTAATGATTGGTCACTGTGAAGCCAGACTCCTGTATAGAATGTTTTCCATTTCCTCCTGTCAGCATATACTTGAAAAAGGTCTTGTACCGAAACGCTGTGTATTACATTTTCCAATTTTGAGCAAGTGAAGACAGTGTGCGGGTGTCCATTATTATTTTTCTAAGTGATTCTACTCCACCTACGCACCTGCCACAAGACTTCTCAGGTGTGCAAGAGACTTTGGTTTATCTGAATATTGACATGACGGCTACGCTGCACACTGACACTAAGACACATTCCTCCTATGTAATCTTGCATATTACTGTGGCAATAAAAGTCATTGTGATTGTGATGTGAGGCTGACTGTGAGCATTACATCCAGCAAAGCACACAGCTGTTGAGTGGGCTCGATGCAGTACATTCATTGTAATTGTTAACTAAAACGTACATCTAGGCTACTAACTGCATGTGCAGACGCCAGGATGTTAAGAACGGCAATACATTTTTCACTGAAAATTCAAAGTGTGCAGAGGCTCTCCAAGTCAGTGTCAATCAACGTTGCTAAATCCTGTACACAGAATTCACCTTATGTCCCAACACAGGGGTCAGCCAGGTACTTCCTGTTGTGTTGACACTTCCTGTGACAGTACAGTACTAGCAAAGAGCATGGAAGGAAAGAGACGAAACTCCGGCCATTTTTGGAAACAGAATGCGCCTCGCAGTGGTCAGCTGCGGTAGCGCGGGCCCCTATAATCAGCCTCTCTAAACAGTAACTCAACGGGAGAACACTCTAAATTTCGTGGATTCACATCTTTTCTGGGCGTACTGTAAATCTTGATTGAAGTGGTGTAGTGCAGGGATGTAAAACAACAACCATATTGTGGAAACTAAGCATATTTTTTCTTTTTTTTCTTTTAGTTTTTTCAAGATAAATAGTAAATGCAAAGGACCCGAGGTTAAAACCACGGCAACACACTTCTGACGGAGTGGACGACAGCCGCATTAGCTATTTATCTTGAAAAAACTAAACAAAGAAAACGAAACATTTTGCTTAGTTTCCACAATATGGTTGTTGTTTTACATCCCTGCACTACACCACTTCAGTCAAGATTTGCAGTACGCCCAGAAAAGATGTGAATCCACGAAATTTAGAGTGTTCTCCCGTTGAGTTACTGTTTAGAGAGGCTGATTATAGGGGCCCGCGCTACCGCAGCTGACCACTGCGAGCCTGTGCGAGGTTCTTTTGGCGCTGTCACGCTTCCAAAAATAAAAAATGGCGGAGGCTGCTGGGCGCTGATGTTGCAATGGGGCAATATGGAGCTTTCAGTTCTTTCCATAAAAGTTCTTTGGTACTAGTGAGCAGGTAAAACAGATGGTGTTTTGAACAGGAAGTCATAACACAACTAGGTCAAGTGGGCGGGGCTACATAAGGTGAATCCAGCAAGTCCCATCCAATGAGTGGCTACTGGCTATGTGACATGAAAGCAATTGACCTGAGAAATCCTTATTTGACACTTTCCTCCATAGGAGCTGGTAATAAAGCTACATGCTTATTGTTGATAGTTGATAATATAGTACAACACTGCAGTACAACATGATATTAACATAGACCTCAAATCAGATGCTATAATAGCATACCTACTGTGTTCTTTCTACCAGTTGGGGGTGGCCAGTGTGCTCTGTTCTTTGGGGTGCTGTGCTGGGGGGAGGGTGCTCGCTCAGCTGGCAAGAACAGAGTCAATAAACTCATCGGGAAGGCGAGCTCCACCTCTGGGACTGAGCTGGAGCAAATCCAGCAGGTGGCAGAGCGGAGAATGCTCTCCAAACTCCACTCCATCATGAGCAATCCAGCTCACCCACTCCATGCCCTGGAGGTGGTTCAGCTGAGCACCTTCAGTCGTAGGCTGATCCCACCCAGGTGCAGGACTGAACGTTACAGGAAGTCCTTCCTGTTAGCTGCCATCAGGTTGTTTAATCAACACATCAAATAATGTCTCTATATGCTGTGTGCATATATGCACTTCCCTGCACTTTAGATATTTGTGCAATATACCGGGGTATGTTTTTACTGTGTCTGTGTCTGTGTCTGTGTGCGTGTGTGTGTGTTGCTGCTTATATATTGTAGGGGTGGGAATCGCTGAGTAGCTCACGATACGATATCGTCACGATACTTGGCCCTCGATAACGATATATCACGATACTGCGATACTGCGATACTGCGATATATTGGAAGACGATACATCACGATACCTGTGTAACAAGTGAAAAAAATACCTCTGAAGGCAAAAAATCATGTATTATGCATTTATTAGCAGAATTGACATGAACTCTCTGAGTTCACTCACTCACTCATACCATTTTCGATACCACGGAGGAAAAGTTACACATTAAGTCTTTTTATTATTACTATTAAAACAAGAAAACCTATAGGCTATAACCTACCTACCTACCTATATAATTTCTAAAAGTAGATATTAATGATCAAACATTTCCATTCATGTAGCCTACAGTAGTTATGTTTTTGTTTCAACTACAAACATAAATAAAGTCAACTTGGAAAAAAAAAAAAAAAAAAAAAAAAAAAAAAAATAATAATAATAATAAACATATCGATACTTGGCGCCAGTGTATCGATAACGTATCGCGGGTGGAAATATCGCGATAACGTGGGTATCGATATTTTGTCCCACCCCTAATATATTGTATTGAAACTTCTACTGGCCAGCGGTACCTGTTCTTTATCTAGATACTTGTAAAGTCACTTTATGCACATTTTTTGCACTTTTAGTATTATCATTATTATTGCTGCCCCTTTTTCTTTTTCTTAGTACTTGACAGTACTTTTTGTGTGCCCTGCTACATGTTTCAATGTCCTCATGTTTTCCTCTTTTTGTCCTGACATGTTGAATGTAGCTGCATTACATGACACATGAATTTCCTGCAAAGGATCAATAAAGTATCTATCTATCTATCTATCTATCTATCTATCTATCTATCTATCTATCCATCTATCCATCTATCTATCTATCTACAGTAGCGTATGTAAATTGAAGTTACACAATAGCAAAACACCTTCACAGAAATCTGCCGGTAGAAAATAAATAAGCAATATTCTGTCAAAAGCAGCGAGTTTTCCCAACGTGTGGAACACCCTAATAGAAAAGTGTGTCTGCTTTACTGAACAGTGTCGGCGTGTGAAATGTGAGAGGCGGCTGCCTGCCTCGTCCCCCTGTGGCGAACGCTCCCCACGCTCAACATTTTCTCTGAAAATATACCTCTCACCCAAATTACAGAAATCGCAAAGTAGACATTTCCGCGCATCAAGGACACAGTGGGAGCGTGTGTGCGAGCGCTTTGACTTCATTAGGCCACCAGGACATGCCATGTCAAGCTGAGCTCCCATGCTGATGGTATAATTGGCTTCTTGTATGGCAGGAGCAAAATCATGACATTGTGCTCCCCATGGGAAAGACTAGGCTATCGAAAGTGTGTGTGTGGGGGGGGGGGGGGGGGGGAGGATCAGGGCGACGTTGACTTGTGACAGGTTACAGCATTAGCAAGTAATTACGTCTACACCAATAAACTAAGCGAGAGTAAACAGCGAAAAGGACGGGTTTGCAGACTTGCGTTGTTTACTCAGCAACACTTGGGATAGACCAAATTTAAGGAGTTCTTCTTCTCCACTTCCTGGTGAGCAAACACTATAAAAACAGGACCTTGGAGACTCCACGTTGCATTTTTTTACAGGTCCCATATTGCACACAGTCAAAACTCAGTCTGGCCCCCACAGGTTAGCATCGCAGCATAAATCACACTGGTGAGCTGGAGGTTGGTGATGAATTTACATACGCGCTTTGCAAACGGTGCCCTGCCTCCATACGGGTGTTGTTGTGAGCACGCAGGCAGCAGAAAACATGACCTTTAGAAAGCTGCTTTGTCGAGCGATCCGTTCCTTCCTGCACACGCGGCAGTACCGCGCCTGGCCTCCGTGTCCCCTGTAGAATTAGCTTGATTGAGCGTGGCCTAAATTGGATCAACCGTATCTCTCGCATTGCTGGATGGAGCCTGCCCGCCCGGGACGGTCGTTAAATGGGCTGGGTCTATGAGGCACCAACAAGCACTGGACTATTGGTTTGGCGCCGGGACAGACAGTCTCCACTCTCCAATCTAACAAAGTTTGACTGGGAGATTTATTATAAAGCCATGTTACTGACTGATGTTTATCAGGGTGCTGTTCGTTAGCAGACCAGGCTGGAGTGTAGGACAGAGGTCAGAGAGGGCATTCGTGTGAATTATACCAAGAATCTGTGAATATCATTAATCACGCAAACGACAAACTACTCGGCTTATTCAAATTCATATAGCAGTATAGTCCATAAGTACGGTAAATAAACAACATCTCAATCCATATTCAAATCCTTTCTTGGCAAATGTGCACTTAAATGTTGTCTCTAATATACAGCTTGCTGTAAGCAGAATTGGCTGATATTTGTGTTCATGGCAGTGGACGTCCACTGGACGAGTGTGGACACTGACAGACATCAGTGGTGTGAAAAGCTCTCAGCATATAAGCCCCCTCAAGAGCGTGACTTCACATTACAAGAGAGAGAGAGAGAGAGAGAGAGACATTTACTATCTCACATGGTGTCACCCTAACAACTGTGCCACCTCTGCACGCATTCAAAAACCTCTCACACTCCCCAAATGTGGCCGCTGTCGAAGCTATTAGCATCAATCAGATCTCAGCGGAGCCATTTGAGAGAAGATGAGGTACAAATCAGCTCTGCAAAATAAGAGTCGATGTGAGATAGCGAGACTTATCGCGGCGCCTCGATGCCGCCGCCCCCCCACCTCCTTCATGTTCTCTCTCTCTCTTGTCTCTCACTCCACTCCCCCTGTGTGTCCCTGTCCCCTGTCCCAGTGTCCCCCTGTGTGTCCCTGTCTCCATGATGCAGCGGGCTTGGGGATGGGGATGGGAGGCACTGTGTGTCCCCATCAGTGTTGGGCAACTTACGTTCAAAATGTAATATACTACATATTACTAGTTACTTTCATTTGAAAGTTACTTTACATTATTACTGTCTGTGTAGAGTAACTCGTTACTTTATTACACTACTTTTGCATTACTTTCACCAAAACAACAGCAGCAGCAGAATGACATCGCCGCCCCGGAACCATCCCGAAAAATAATGTCAACCGCCGTGAAATCAGTGTAAACAAAAATTCTAAATGTTATTCTTTTCCTTTGTTATTGTCATCTATAGTGGTTATTTGCATAAAAACACACAGTTTGATTAGGAAATGATTGTATCTTTATTTAAATATGTGCTTTGATTAATTAAAAAATAAATAAATAACTAAATTTGTAACTTGAGTTACTTGACAAAGTAACTGGTATAATATTACTGAAATCCTATAAGTAATAAGTTATATTAGTGAGTTACTGCTAAAAGTAATAGATTACATGTAATATGTTACTTTTGTAATGAGTTACCCCCAACACTGGTCCCCGTGCAGAGGGCTTGGGGGTGGGAGGCACTGGGCTGGGCAGACAGACAGACAGTTGCACAGCTTGGGGCTAATGCAGAGGGAGAGGGGGGGGGGGGGGGGGGGGTGCCTGACGAGAGAGCCTGCAGATGGAGACGTGCCACGGGAGATTAATTCCCCCCAGCACAGTCAGAGGGCTCCTGAGATTTTAATTATGCCCCAAAAAGGAGAGAGGGAGCCGGAAAAAAGTAAGACACGCTGTCTCATTAATCATTTATAACCAACAACAGACTAGAGCGGGGCTTTCTACTTCAGCAGAGGGACTTGTCATCTCCCCAAACTGTACGGGACTTCTGACAGACCTGCACTCACTAATGGTGCCATACAATATACTAACGATTAGCAGGGCGGCAGGGGGAAGGCAAGGGGGGAAGAAGACTGTTGAGTTTATGCATGAGGAGGAGAATGCATACTGTCCACCACAGGGGAGAAGACTGTTGAGTTTATGCATGAGGAGGAGAATGCATACTGTCCACCACAGGGGAGAAGACTGTTGAGTTTATGCATGAGGAGAATGCATACTGTCCACCACAGGGGAGAAGACTGTTGAGTTTATGCATGAGGAGGAGAATGCATACTGTCCACCACAGGGGAGAAGACTGTTGAGTTTATGCATGAGGAGGAGAATGCATACTGTCCACCACAGGGGAGAAGACTGTTGAGTTTATGCATGAGGAGGAGAATGCATACTGTCCACCACAGGGGAGAAGACTGTTGAGTTTATGCATGAGGAGGAGAATGCATACTGTCCACCACCAGTGTTGGGGGTAACTCATTACAAAAGTAACATATTACATGTAATATATTACTTTTAGCAGTAACTCAGTAATATAACTTATTACTTGTATGATTTCAGTAATATTATACCAGTTACTTTGTCAAGTAACTCAAGTTACAAATTGAGTTATTAAAAAAAAAATCAAAGCACATATTTAAAAAAGATACAATCATTTCCTAATCAAACTGTGTGTTTTCATGCAAATAACCACTACAGATGACAATAACAAAGGAAAAGAATAACATTTAGAATTTTGGAAGGTTTACACTGACTTCAAGGAGGTTGAAATTATTTTTCGGGATGGTTCCGGGCGGCGATGTCATTCTGCTGCTGCTGTTGTTTTGGTGAAAGTAATGCAAAAGTAGTGTAATAAGTAACGAGTTACTCTACACAGACAGTAATATTGTAAAGTAACTTATTACTTTCAAATGAAAGTAACTAGTAATATGTAGTATATTACATTTTGAAAGTAACTTGCCCAACACTGTCCACCACAGGGGAGAAGACTGTTGAGTTGAAGCATGATGAGAATGCATACTGTCCACCACAGGGGAGAAGACTGTTGAGTTGAAGCATGATGAGAATGCATACTGTCCACCACAGGGGAGAAGACTGTTGAGTTGAAGCATGAGGAGAATGCATACTGTCCACCACAGGGGAGAAGACTGTTGAGTTGAAGCATGAGGAGAATGCATACTGTCCACCACAGGGGAGAAGACTGTTGAGTTTATGCATGAGGAGGAGAATGCATACTGTCCACCACAGGGGAGAAGACTGTTGAGTTTATGCATGAGGAGGAGAATGCATACTGTCCACCACAGGGGAGAAGACTGTTGAGTTGAAGCATGAGGAGAATGCATACTGTCCACCACAGGGGAGAAGACTGTTGAGTTGAAGCATGAGGAGAATGCATACTGTCCACCACAGGGGAGAAGACTGTTGAGTTGAAGCATGAGGAGAATGCATACTGTCCACCACAGGGGAGAAGACTGTTGAGTTGAAGCATGAGGAGAATGCATACTGTCCACCACAGGGGAGAAGACTATTGAGTTGAAGCATGAGGAGAATGCATACTGTCCACCACAGGGGAGAAGACTATTGAGTTGAAGCATGAGGAGAATGCATATTAGGGCTGTCACTTTTCATTCGAAATTCGAATGCAACTTCGAATGTGGGGGAGGGGGTTCGTTTTCGAAATGTAATTTGAATGTTCGATTTTTTTTTTTTTTTTTTATGAACCAAAATTAACCAACTGCTGCTTGCTGGTAATGTTAATCCCATGTCAGAAAAGTCTCCAGATTTGTCGCGTTAGTCTCTTCTGAGAAAGATTGTACCAGGGTCTGAAAAGTTGTCTCGAGTTGGATGCAGCCAAGTTTGTGAGGCAGTGTTGTGACTGTGAGCGTCCAAGCTAACACGTCGGGCTGATGCCCGGTGGCCTGCAGTGGGTTGCACCAGCTGTGCGTAAGTTGAAACGTAAGCTAGTTTGAACGTAAAGTCTCACTAAGTCCGAGTTTACGCACTACTAAAAATATTTGGGTTGCACCAAGTGAAATAGTTACAACGTAGGCATAAGTTAGAACTTAAAATTTACACCTACGTCTTACTAGGTGTAAAGTCCTCCGTAAAATAGCAGTTGGCACGGATTGCAACTTGGCACCGTGGCGCATCGTTGTTTTGCGTCCGCAACGCGCTCTCCGTGATAAATTACACCCTTTGATATTTATGACTCACGCTTTTGTTTCCCACAAGCTGCAGCACTGCATACAAATTAAAATAACCGCAACAATTTAGTGAGGCAGGATGGTGGTATAGCCTACAATACTGATGAAGAGCTCACAGATAAACGTTAACAGTAATATGAACCTAAACGAACGTTACTCAATAACGTTCTCATTTGATTAGTGTTGATGAAATATGAAAGCACTAATTTGCGGTGGGCAACATGTCCTGTTTTCACTCCACTTAAACAACCATAAATAAACACCGTTTCCACCGTGCTTTTCACTGATTGGTCACAGATACTGTACACGTCATTGTCTGCGACACTATTTTGGTTAGTATGGACTTTAGGGTCTACTAGTTAAGATGTACCTTACGTCTCCGTGGTGCAACCAAAGACACAACTTTAGTGTCAAACTAACTAGTTTGAACGTAGCAGTTAGTGTGGACTTTACACCCTAACTTAAGACAGAACTTGCGTTCAGCTGGTGCAACAGGCTGGACTGATTTTTTTTTTTTTTTTTTTTTTTTTAATTAACCAAAAAACTTCGAATATATTCGAACGAATTTCGGGCAATTAAAGTTCGTTCGAATTTTATTTTGGGAAAAAGTGACAGCCCTAATGCATACTGTCCACCACAGGGGAGAAGACTATTGAGTTGAAGCATGAGGAGAATGCATACTGTCCACCACAGGGGAGAAGACTATTGAGCATGAGGAGAATGCATACTGTCCACCACAGGGGAGAAGACTATTGAGTTGAAGCATGAGGAGAATGCATACTGTCCACCACAGGGGAGAAGACTGTTGAGTTGAAGCATGATGAGGAGAATGCATACTGTCCACCACAGGGGAGAAGAGAGTTTATGCATGATGAGGAGAATGCATACTGTCCACCACAGGGGAGAGCAATCTGCTGTATGAGTGACATATGGATGCACATGGGCTGTCTTGTTGCTGTCAGGCTGCAGCTAACTCCCTCATGACGTTAACGTTACCAGTCTCTCCCTAATAATGACTGTATGACTTCCTCATTCAAAAATCACTCCTCCCATTTTACAACGTGTTGACAGCAGAGACAGACACGTATGTAAAAGCTGACGTCGAGGGGAATATATATGAATGTTTAAACATATTCCGTTTGCGTCCCACTTTGTTGTGTCTAGTGGAAAGGCGGTGCTGAGGTCCCAGAGAGGCACGGGACTTCCTTACTTCACTTAATCATGAATTCTGGCAGAGGTAAATTCTGGAAAAAATATCTATTTGAGCCCTTGGGTCTGGCATTGATTACTCTTCCAGTTGTTAGGGGATGTATCAGAGAGGGTCACTGAAAGGATCAGAGCAGCCGCTGGCAGTTATGGACTGAAATGAAATTTATAGCTACATTATCACAGTTCTTAAAGATATAGCGCCTAAACTCTTCTAAGCTGCGTTGAGTTTGTTTGAAATAAAATTCTGCACTAATGATGCTGAACAGATGGTGAGATATGTGTGTAATAGGGCATAGCTTTACAGTGCATAATTTAATTCACAGAGCAATAATCTCATATACAATAGTGTACATGGGTGACTAATTATATCCCTAGTAATTGCTTCCACTCTATGGAGTCAGACTATATGTTAAGTCATTGCAAAATGCTTTGAATTGTAAAGGCGCTGGCAACTGAAATGGGGCTGTACCACCACTGCTCCTCCTCTAGGGGTCTGCTGGGCTGTACCACCACTGCTCCTCCTCTAGGGGTGTGCTGGGTTGTACCACCACTGCTCCTCCTCTAGGGGTGTGCTGGGCCGTACCACCACTGCTCCTCCTCTAGTGGTGTGCTGGGCTGTACCACCACTGCTCCTCCTCTAGGGGTGTGCTGGGTTGTACCACCACTGCTCCTCCTCTAGGGGTGTGCTGGGCCGTACCACCACTGCCCCCCCTCTAGTGGTGTGCTGGGCTGTACCACCACTGCTCCTCCTCTAGTGGTGTGCTATTTGGCATAGGTTTGTGAAACTAAATATTGTAATTCCACGAGGAATAAATTCATGAATAAGTGCTATTTTTACACTAGTAATTTGTAACATTCGGAAGAAGCTTTCAAGTTACAAAATGAGCTAATTTCCCCGCCCCCCCGCCCCCCATTGAGAAGTCACTGAAACTGCTGCGTTGAGAAATGATTTGAGCATGCCTCTATTCTTTGAGAGTCTATTTGAAGCTATTCGGTTATACCTATTTGGACAATTACCAATAACAATTATCCTAATTGTGTTAATAAAGCGTCAAAATGTAGTCGATACGTATCGGAGATATGCCACATTGTAGAGCGTGTGGGTTGATTGCTGAACAGCCTTCTGCGTGATTTATTCCAAAGGGCAATCATGGCAATCATGCAGTAATGGACTGAAGACAAATAGCCAAATAATGAGACCAAGAAATCAATAAATAAGAAATGTTAATAAAATGGGCGTGACATGTACATGCACCCACACCCACGCATACAGAGCAGAGCAGAGAGGCCAAAGTGGAACGTCACTTCCTGCTTCAGCACTGTAGCAGATATTTTCATACGCCATTGATTTTCCAATAGACATTTCATAAAATGCATATAAAAATAGTTTTACTTCGTCAAACCAAACGGTTCAGATATATTTGGAATCAGGAGAGATCGCATAACATTTCACTCAAACCAAAACGTAAAGAAATTGCGGATTTAAAGAACATGTTTTTTCTGTATAGTTTTTTTAAGTTTTGGTGGGAGTGAAATGTTATTTTTTTTTCTTCTTTTTTTTTACAGTGCACCTGAACGCAACATGCAATATACCCGCTAAATAAGTGTCCAGATGTTCATGTCATTCTGGCCAATACTCCCCTTCTGTTATAGCATTTCAGTCTGGAATATGGAATATCTTTCAATAATCTATAATTGAGCTGGTAAATTGTCAAATACTGCCGTCTGCTCGCTACCCAGGCACATGTATGTACTTAACCTAACTAACTTAACCTAACTAACTATCCGGTGTGCACAACATTGTCAGACTAAACTCCGGCTGACACCCCAAAAACCTACAATCCGCTACAGAAAAATGTATATTGTTTGTTTATTAACTAGCCCCTGGCCTCCTATCATTTCACGAAAGTGGCCCCCGGGCAAAGCAAGTTGAGTATCCCTGCTATACACCCACACACCCACGCATACAGAACAGAGACACACACACCCACAGAACAGAGACACGTACACTGACTGGGAGAAGAAAGAGAAAAGCTGGTGACTTGATGATGACTTGTCAGTTGAGCTGGCAGGCAGCTGCCCTATGCATTCATTCATTCAGCAATCTGACATGCAGACTGGCTGTGCCAAACAAAAAGGAAGCTGTTAGCGCGCCTGACTCATGCAGTTACACATCTCAGCCTAACGGGGGCCGGCCACCATTATTCTGCTTGAAAAGGAGTGAGGCACACTGACAGGAAGGTGTGTTGACATTCCAGATACCATGTGAACAAGTCATGACTACCGTCAGCCTCTGGACAAACAATGGAAGCTTTGGTCAGATTCACTCTCAGTTTTGCTCAGCAGACTTTGAATAGCACATAGGCTACTTTTATTAGCTTGAAAAAGAAAAGAGAGAAAGAAACAGCTCTGAGGAGACGCCTACTACTGTAAAACCAAAGACAAAGGCCCAATTCCAATTCGCCCCCTTACTGACTCACCCCCTTAGAGGCGCGTTCACGTGAAGGGAGTGAGGGCTTAGGGATGTCCCACGGTGAAATCGCAAAGTGAATGAGGGCTCGCAGTGAGCCCTTTCTGCCCCCTTACCGTAAGGGAGCAGCTGTGGCCACTTACGGAAAGGGAATTGCCCACAATGCATAGCGTTGTGACGTATAAAACGGGGAAGGCTGCAAATATCTGTCAAAAAAATAAAAGAACACACCCGCGAAACGAACGCGGTGTTTGCGAGTGCGCTGGAATGGCTTAATTGACAATGAAACATTACATTAATAGGGATTTCAGATTAGACAAAAATATTATATCAGAGGAATGCAAGTAGTTATTTTACACAATCCTAGAATAATCATCGATCATTTCTATTACAATTGCAATTGCAATCCACAACTTTTTTGATGAATGAGAAATAGTTTTACCGAATCTGTATTGTACAGTATTGACATTGTGTATAATGTTGGGTGACATGTCATTATTATGCTTATTTTAATTATAATTACACATGTTGCAGATTGCAGATTTTGCAGTATAGGCTACATTTATTTTTAAATGACCTGTTGTCCACTCTGTAGAGCCAGAGCCTGGATGAGAGCAGACTCATCAGGGAGTCCATCCCTCAAACGCCTTAGGCGTCTTGACAATAAACAATATATAGCGAGCCCCAAACCTGCCAGAGTCAACATCAGTGCAAAGGGCTCTGCTGTCTAGGGATGTAACGATAACCAGTTTTAATGATAACCGTGATAAAATTCCTTATGATAACCGTACCGTTTAAAATTTTCATTATCATTAAAACCGTGGTACCATGATTACCGTGGCACCGTGATGACAGTGCTTTGAAAAACATGGTAAATACTGTCCATTATCAAGTCAACCAAAGTTGGCAACAGTCTCCCAGATGCAAAAGTGCAGCCTTGGAGAAATTATTTCAGTGAGTATCAATCCTTTTTGGGTCTGAGTTTTCAATATAAAACGTTGTAAAATGATTTCAGTGAGTCTCTCCGTACTTTTTGAACATTTTCAGCCATTTTTTACGAATACCGTGATAATACGATAACGGTGATAATTTTGGTCACGATAATAATCATGATGTGAAATTTTCATACCGTTACATCTCTACTGCTGTCCCAATACTCCTATTTATCCAATGTGGATCCCTTCCACACTTGACGACTCAACCACTTTCAGATGGCGGCCATTAGAGGGAGTGAGGGTACAGGGCTTGAGTCTTTAGCGGGCGGATTGGAATTGGGCCAAAGAATGCCTGAGTGTGTTCCAGGAAGTCAAAGATAGTTAATTTCACGGGGACTTTTAAGTGCCTGCACGTTGAATATTTGTCTCAATATCTCATTCTCACATCCATTTTGATAACTACAGGCTGCACAAAAATTAGACCATCATCACGGTGAAATCTGGTTTGTTCTCTTTTTGTCCACAACTATGATTTGGCATGAAGATATATTATATATGGCACCAAGATCACCTCAAACAAAGAGAACTCACTTTGAGTTGTTCTGCTTGCTTGTATGGAAGCCTCCAGATGCTGTCCAGCCACATGTATTGTCAAGAAGAGTGGATCCACTCTGCTAGTTTGCTACACTCTGGTCCTTTAACTGTCTTTCAGTGTCAGAGAATAGCAGCTCCCAGGCTTAATCCAGCCCGGCGCTGTGACCAGGAAGTCTGATGCCGGGCGCGTTTCACACTGGACTGAGGGAAAATGTGACACTGACTACGTTTACATGCACACAATATTCCATTATTATTCGGAAAATGACAATATTCTGAATTTGATAAGGGTCATGTAAACAGCATATTCCAATTGCATTTTACGAATTTGCCCTTTTTCCGAATTTAGCATTTTCCGATTAAGACATATTATTCGGGTTTTCAGAGGATTCTTTGATCATGTAGCTATACAGCGCATTCGGAATATGGGTCTCAATCAGGGTTTTTACCGCAGTTTGCGACGCATGTTGCCTGTTTGTGGTCAACTGATGTGTGCTAGAAAGCGCTAGAACAGGCGATATAATCATAATAATCCATCATCTCTGGCATGCAAAAAGAAAAGCCGACATTTCTAATCGGGAGGAGATGAGAAACATCGATTTAAAGAGAGAGAGAGAGAGTAGCCTATAGTGCCCAGTGCCCACGGACGTCCACAATGCTTGCGAGCCTGCGAGGTAATAAAGTAGACTACTAGCCTACTTTTTATGAAAGACTTGGATGCGCAACACCAAACTTTTCAGCAGCAAGCTGCTCCTGAAATGGACCAAGTGATGCTCGTAAGAATAGTGCTGCTCTGTTTATTCTCCCAGAAAAACTCTGCGGCTCCGCCTACCTGCATCTCTCTCTCCCCACCTCCCTCACGTGTCGGGGAGGGCGAGCTACGGCTGCATGTAAACGGGGATATTAGTGGATTATTCATTTGTCATTTTCCGAATATGGGCAAAAAGCGGAATATTGCGACACACTTTGGCGTGATATCGGGTTGGTCGTGTGTACTACAGCAAGTACGATTCGTCTTTGCTACAGTGAGGTAAAACACTGCCAATAAGGAACTCAAGGAGTCGCCAAAGTCCAGTTTCAAATTCTACTGCTAGTCAGATTCAAAACCTCTACTACACATGGTTCATGTCTGGCCCGGGAAAACATGAAAATGGAATTTGAAATCCTTGAGGCGCCACAGATCATTGACACGTCTGTAACTTGCTTGACTGCTACAGTAGCATCCAGACCAGTGCTCCAGTCATGCAGAGCAGCTGAATAGAGACTTCAGTGGACCTGACCTCAAGGCCAGGATTTAGACCAGAGAGATGCTGGTTTGAACGCCTGGTGGGAAGCAAAGGGAAAGGAAATCAAATAAAAATAAAAGATCTAAATAAATGAAGCCAAAGGAGAGGAGAGGAGGAACGTCCAGATGCAGAGGTTTGGGTTTGATTGAGACCGACAAGAAATCAACGTGTGCTAAGAGTCAGGAGGCTATAAAAGAAAGATTTGTAACCGAGTTGTATCACAAGTGCTTATCCAGTAAAAGTAATTTATGACACATATGTAGTCACTGAGGATGGACGGGCGTGTTCAACCTCCTGCAGCAGAGTTGCAGTGGCCCTGGGGTTTCGAAAGTGCGTCGAAGTTCAAAAGAGTTATACTCCCTGTTCCTCCAAACATCAGTCATTTTTACATGGACCTGAGAATCCGGGTTATGAGGCTTATCCCAGTTTTGATCATATTCGTAATATGGCGTTTACATGGAACACAGAGAAATCTGGTTATTCATAATCCTAATCCCAAGAGCTCAGCCATACAAAAGTGAGACGCTCTCTCGTGGTAAATGCCACCACACGCGCCTGCGCAGGTAGACGGCAGCGGTCAGAAACCAGGATAAGATGTATATACATGCACCAGTATCGCGGTTTCTTTCGGCGTACTCCAGCTAGCATAATCGGGTTTCACAAAACCGGGATAAGGTGTTAGGGACACACCTGATTGAATGTACTGTTTCTTTCTGTGACCTGAAAGCCATTTTGATTCTAAAGGCTTATATATTTGTAGCCACATATAAATAGTGAAGTCGATGCCTGTGTATGAATTTCTTTACCAAAGCCTTTGACTTTCCATCAAGGCAAAGCGCAGCTACTTTAACGAATCTAAAATATGAGACGGTATGCCCGGTTATATTTGTACTATGTTGTAAACGGAGTTCACAGCACAAGAATTTCACACGTGATACTTGTACTACGGAGTGACAATAGAAATCTTGAATCTTGGTTTTGACTTGTTTAACACTCACACTTTCCTCACTGCATACTTCAATCGTTGTTGTTGTTAGCATGTTAGCGAGTGTAACTCTCACACTTTCCACTGAACATGAGAGGAGACGCTTGCCAAGAAACATAATATTGCGCTGCGCTACAACAAAACCAGTTTCTTCTGATTTCTGACACTCTCCAATTGGCACCAAGTGAAAGCAGAAGTGGTGTAACTGCTTTGCATGAGGGCATGAAAGCAGACGCAGCAGGAAGCATGTGATCTCACTGTGGCTCTCTCTGATGTTACATGTGAAGGCGGCGCTAGGCAGCGATTAATTGGACTGGCTGGAACGATAAAGGGGCAGAGGTCTCTGACTGGTTAAAGTGAAGCACTCGAATTTAAATTGCTCTCTAGGCGATAAGATCAAGAGCCAAGCGATTGGCCACAAAGATAAGGTAAAGGGGCCACTTGATTGGATGCAATGATGAGTTTGTGGTGGGAGCTGCCAGAGCTGATGGAGTGCTGTGTTGTGTATGATTGGGAGGAGGAGGAGGAGGAGGAGGGGGGGGGGGGGGGGGGGGTAGGGGTGTCACCTGGCCCTGGCTTCACTCTCCACGGGGGGAAAAAACATTACTTTGATCGATTCCTTGGTGCTATTGGCTCTCTTGTTCCCCGTCTCTGAGGTGGTGAAGAAGAAAGATAGCGTTGTTGGTTAATCTCAGCGGTGTGCCTGACGGCTGCTATTTAACACGCTGTTGTGTCAAAACATGCGTTTGCCACGAGGACGCTGATGTGATGGGGGGCCATTACGCCGTCTCCATTTGATCTTCATCGCCATCGTTGCCATCAGCACCGACACACCGTGACTATCATCATTATTATTATTATCATCTTCATCATTACCATCAAAGTTGTTGTCAGCTCATTTTGAAACATTATACATGAAATACATTTCCCTTTTATGGCAATCTCCCCACACACTGTAGTGCATTTACTACACAATGTACCACACAGCAGTGTTTCCCCTTACCATTCTACAAGCCTGGAACGACGCCCCCGCCAGGCCAGATTTTTTTTGTTGCAAGATTAGTTTTTTTCCTGCTCTCCCAAAAATTTCAATAAACCTTTATGGCATATTATTACAATACAACAATACTGGTGTTGACAGTAATAGAAGATGCTAAATCATTCAAAACAATAAGCATTTTGCTTTTAGGAGCATTGTGCCAGCATGTGGCGCTGTTCCAAAACGTGTGAACGTGTGTCGTTGCCTGGGAAACGCACATCCCATAATACAACTGTTTGCATCGCATCCCATAATAGTATGATGATACTGGGGATGCCATTGCGAACATAGATGCAAACAGGTTAGCTAAAAGTTTAGCGTCGCCAGCGAGGGCCCCCCACCGTTGCGGTCGGGGTACGTTTCGAAATCCCTCCAGGCCTGAAAGACTTTCTAGGTGAAAACACTGCACAGTATTTACCTATGTGAAATACTCAACATTATGTTCTGTTTATACTGTATGTGTAGCTTGAATTGAAAAAGGCTCCAAAGGCAAGTGATTGCAGGTACACAGTCCACACAGCACAGAGTGGTGCTGCAGGTACACAGTCCACACAGCACAGAGTGGTGCTGCAGGTACACAGTCCACACAGCACAGAGTGGTGCAGGCTGCAGGTACACAGTCCACACAGCACAGAGTGGTGCTGCAGGTACACAGTCCACACAGCACAGAGTGGTGCTGCAGGTACACGGTCCACACAGCACAGAGTGGTGCTGCAGTATACACAGTCCACACAGCACAGGGTGGTGCTGCAGGTACACAGTCCACACAGCACAGGGTGGTGCTGCAGGTACACAGTCCACGCAGCACAGAGTGGTGCTGGCTGCAGGTACACAGTCCACACAGCACAGAGTGGTGCTGCAGGTACACAGTCCACGCAGCACAGAGTGGTGCTGCAGGTACACAGTCCACACAGCACAGAGTGGTGCTGCAGTATACACAGTCCACACAGCACAGGGTGGTGCTGCAGGTACACGGTCCACACAGCACAGAGTGGTGCTGCAGGGACACAGTCCACACAGCACAGAGTGGTGCTGCAGGTACACAGTCCACACAGCACAGAGAGGTGCTGCAGGTACACAGTCCACACAGCACAGAGTGGTGCTGCAGGTACACAGTCCACACAGCACAGAGTGGTGCTGCAGGTACACAGTCCACACAGCACAGAGTGGTGCTGCAGGTACACAGTCCACACAGCACAGAGTGGTGCTGCAGGTACACAGTCCACACAGCACAGGGTGGTGCTGCAGGTACACAGTCCACACAGCACAGAGTGGTGCTGCAGGTACACAGTCCACACAGCACAGGGTGGTGCTGCAGGTACACAGTCCACACAGCACAGAGTGGTGCTGCAGGTACACAGTCCACACAGCACAGAGTGGTGCTGCAGGTACACAGTCCACACAGCACAGAGTGGTGCTGCAGGTACACAGTCCACACAGCACAGAGTGGTGCTGCAGGTACACAGTCCACACAGCACAGAGTGGTGCTGCAGGTACACAGTCCACACAGCACAGAGTGGTGCTGCAGGTACACAGTCCACACAGCACAGAGTGGTGCTGCAGGTACACAGTCCACACAGCACAGAGTGGTGCTGGCTGTAGGTACACAGTCCACACAGCACAGAGTGGTGCTGCAGGTACACAGTCCACACAGCACAGAGTGGTGCTGCAGGTACACAGTCCACACAGCACAGAGTGGTGCTGCAGGTACACAGTCCACACAGCACAGAGTGGTGCTGCAGGTACACAGTCCACACAGCACAGAGTGGTGCTGGCTGTAGGTACACAGTCCACACAGCACAGAGTGGTGCCCAGCACCGTGTCAGAGCCTTAAAAGGCGAGGTATTGTGAGGGAGTGTTAGTCAAGGCCAGCATATTCTCTCCAGCTGAAAGGAAAGTAGGAAAACAAAGCATTCTTCCAACTGGGTCAAGCAGACTCACCCTCCCGCTGAGACTGAGTCACGGGCACAACGGACAAAAGAAACCATTCAGGAAATAAAAGGTCTATTCAGATGTACACTAGAATGTATATATAGGTCTGAGGATTGCATTTAACTTACATCTCATTTACACCTGGTTTTTAAAATGCGGCCATTATCCAGATAACTGATCTGGCAGATCTGATCACATGCTGATCACGATGCCTTTACACCTTGCATTAGCATGCTTTTTTCCTTCCAGATAACATCCAGGTAACTTACCTGGATACAGGTCACATTTACAAACCAGGTGTAAATGGGGTGTTATTGACTTATGCTCGAGTAGCATCACCTGAATGTTACTCAAGTGCTTTAGTATAGTGTGTGTATATATATATATATATATATATATATATATATATATATATATATATAAAATTAGGAAAATTAGGAAATTAGTTAGGAAATATAAGCATTAACCACATTGCTTCAATGAAAAGAGAGTTAAAGCAATGTCCACACATGAGTAAATGAGGGTGGAACACGCAGGAGCTGGAGATTTAATTATGGGTACAGCTCTGCTATTCTTTGAGCCAGTTTCGTTTTTTAGAGTTTTTGTTTTTTTTGCAGTCCAAGGTTAGAGCAGGTCCTCTTTACATATATAGGCAGGCAGAGTGTCTCCATGTTGTGTGGAAGGCTGAATGTACTAAATGGAACAACGCAGTCCCCCCTGGATGTGTGTCTCCCCTGGATGTGTGTCTCCCCTGGATGTGTGTCTCCCCTGGATGTGTCCCCCCCCTGGATGTGTGTCCCCCCTGGATGTGCACCGTGTGTGTCTGTCATTGTCAAGGCAGGAGGCATTATACAGTTTAAGACGGTCCACACTCACGGTGAGTAAATTATACTTTATACCAGCGGTTCCTAACCTTTTACCACTCATGGCCCACTTGAGAATCTCAAAAACGTTTGCGGCCCACATCCGACCATAAACAGTACGGAGGCCAAATAATGCCTTCTCAAGAGCACAATAGGCTAATTAACAAATAATTGATTACAAATTAAATGGCATTAAACGGTATCATTAAAAAGTGGAGAAATACATTTCTCATACATAATAATAATTATAGCTGCTGCGCAGCAATGGGTCGTGGCCGGGCAAGTCTCAAGTCTTTTAGCTATAGTCCAAGTCACGTCTCAAGTCTTTAGTCACAAGTCCAAGTCAAGTCTCAAGTCTCTTATGGATGAGCTTTCTATCATCTGCTGCATGCAATCCAGTCTGCTTAGAACACTGCAGTTCATGACAGGGCTGGGGCAGAAGGCAGAGCTGATGAGGAAGGCTGAGCGATTTATAGATGACATCATCAGT
>NC_139639.1:4672393-4687393 GCF_964638095.1 Poromitra crassiceps
AGTCACAAGTCCAAGTCAAGTCTCAAGTCTCTTATGGGTGAGCTTTCTATCATCTGCTGCATGCAATCCAGTCTGCTTAGAACACTGCAGTTCATGACAGGGCTGGGGCAGAAGGCAGAGCTGATGTTATGGGGAGGAAGGCTGAGCGATTTATAGATGACATCATCAGTGATGTCACAAAACTGATGACATCACTGATGACATCATCAGTGATCAGTGGAGATTCAAGCTTTATTTAGCAAGAATTTGCATTAGCTGTTTAAAGTACCATTTACATTTTGATGCACTGTGGACTCAATTTTTGATCTATCAAATATCTCTTCGATAGTTTTGTGGAGGACAGTCTAACGATGCAGATGCTGGAGTTTGGTGTCGTTTGAAGAAAAAATGTGGGAGGAGTAGGGTTTAATTCGTTTTACAGTTTTTGCAGTTTTGCGGTCTTTAGACTTCATAATTGGCCATAGGTTGCAGCGTACAAAAGTTTCTCCTCATTTGGGCACACATTTCGGTGAAAGTGCCAAAGCCATAGCCCATATGCCTGATTTGTTATGAATTTTCAAAGTTTGAAACTTTAGACGGTCGCTGTAGCGCCACCATCAGGACTAATGGCGCCAAAGTCACGTCAACTTAGTTTGGCATGGGACTGGACCTTTGTGCAAAGTTTGGTTTATATTCATGCATGGGAAGTCTGACTTCCTGGGGAGAAGAAGAAGAAGAATAATAATAATTATAGCTGCTGCGCAGCAATGGGTCGTGGCCGGGCACGACTCATTGCAGACTGGATGCTTGCTGGCGGTGTTTTATGGGACTGGGACTGGATGCTTGCGTGTAAAAACACACACTGCTTCCACTTATATCGGATGAGCCAAGAAGGATTTATGACATCACAATTGCTCGAGTGACATCACTGATGGCATCACAATTGCTGATGACATCACAAATACAACCTAATTGCCCTAGGTATTTAGGGCAATTAAGATGCTCTTTAGACAGCACTGTGGGCTCAATTTTCGAAAATCTGTTTGATACTTTTGTGTAGGACAAAATGACATCATCATACATGCTGAAGTTTAGATGCAAAAAATTGGCAGTAGTTTAATTGGTCTTACAGTTTCTAGTTTTGTCGTCTTTGGACTTTATAATTGGTCATAGGTTGCAGTGTACAAAGGTTTCTGCTCACTTGAGTCCACATTTCAGTGAAAGTTGCAAAGCTCAGAATTGAATAAACCAGCCTACAATAAGCACACAATAATAAAAATACAACACACAATAAGCACACAATGAGAGTTCGATTGATTGTTTGAATGATTTTATTCACACACATTGTCATCATTTAGTACATTACAGTATTCATGGCATTTCAGTACTGAGGCAGGGTGTGTGTGAAGGGGTCGCCCCAAGGAAGCTATTTAAAGGTTTTAGGAGGGGGCTCAATTAATCATAAACATATATCAGCATCCATGTGAAGGTATCACATCCAGTAGTATTATATTGACCATATCAGCATCCAGTAGAATCAGAGTGAAGGAATCACATCCATCCAGTAGTATTAGATTGAACATATCAGCATCCAGTAGAATCAGAGTGAAGGAATCACATCCAGTAGTATTAGATTGAGCATATCAGCATCCAGTAGAATCAGAGTGAAGGAATCACATCCAGTAGTATTAGATTGAGCATATCAGCATCCAGTAGAATCAGAGTGAAGGAATCACATCCAGTAGTATTAGATTGAGCATATCAGCATCCAGTAGAATCAGAGTGAGGGTATCACATCCAGTCGTATCAGAGTGAGGGTATCAGCATGTACTCCATGAGAGTATCAGCTTGTACTGCTTGTACGCATCTAAGTAATCCATGTTACTTAGATGCATCATTCTTGGTATCTGTGGCAACCAGGGGAGTTATCCCAGATGACTCCTGAAAGTCTTCACCACAGGGAGGGTTGTATGTCATTTTTGTAATTAAGCGTTCACCGTCTTCGAAAGAGATGGTCAGTTTTTCCAGCTTCAGCAATTTATTCTTCAAGTTGTTTATGTCGGCTGTCATCTCTTCCCAACCTTGTTCTTTCAGAAACGATTTGAGAACAGAGTCAATCACCTGAAATTCTGTTTCCTCATTATTGAAGATCATATTCAGATTGCCGGTTGTTTTGGCTATGAAGCCTCGTGAGGATTTCCGAACATTGTCGCATTGGTCACAATAAGTGAATTCTTCTTTCGGGTCGAAAGAGGCAGATCTTTTGTGGCACAAGCTGCAGTAGAAGTTATTGACTAATTGCAGAGCAATAACTTCCATTTCTATGTTGTGAAGGAATGGTTTTTCCTTGAGGAGTCCAGCTGGAGCTGGCTTATCTGTAATATTAACTTGAGCAATTTCACTGATAATTGTGCTTTTGAGAGCTGTGAGATATTTGCTGTTGTTATAGTCCCTCAGTTTTAGATTGGTGAAGCAATAGGACATCTGGTCTTTGACCTCATAGAACTGGTTGCCCCACAACTGCAGTTTGATGTGGCTTGTTGAGTCAGTCAGGACCACGCTGTGGATGTCACTATCATTCCTTTTTTCGATCACAGAGCCAATGGCGGTCACTTTAGCTTCAAGCTTGTGAATCTGCAAAACAGAACGGAAAAAAACATTTAGTTAGAAAATGAATAGTTAACAGGTATGGTTTTGTGTTTAATATAATTTTGTAATTAATAGGCATCTGATTTGCACTTACGAATGTGGAATCTTTCATGCTTTCAATCTTAGCGATGGATTTTTTGACACAATCAGGTGGGGTTGTCTTTGGGTACGAGACCTCTGTTTTCTCGATGTCTGTCTTTGAAGTAATCATGTAGTCAAACTTGTCAGGAGACTTGCGACCTAAGGAAAATAGGCAAATAAGGTTACTAACGGAAAACAGCTTTTAAATCTAGCATTATAGTCTATATTACTGTTATGAAGTGCCAGAATAGGCTACTTACTTTTTGTTTTCCCAACATTGGTGATTTTGATGGGGGTGCCGGCTTCTGCTACCTGTTGAAATTCTTCGTAGAGGTTCATGTTAAACATCACACTGTCGTAAAACTCTTCTTTTCCAGTTTGGATAATAGCATTGAAATATTTTGTCTTGTTTGCTGACATCTTTATGGCAGACAAATTATGGATGAATCCAACTGCAATTTCTGCAGTTTTGCTTGTAGTGGGACCAGTCTTGGTTTTGGAAGAATACGACATGGCACAAATAAGCTTGTCTTTTGCCAACAACTGATGTATTGATTTGTGTCACGTCTACTTATACTGTTCCATGGAAAGGATTTATGACATCACTGATGACATCACAATGCCTAAGTGACATCACTGATGACATCATCAGTGATGTCACAAAACTGATGACATCATTGATGACATCATCAGTGATGTCACAATGCACATTGCCCAAGTGGCATCAGTGATGACATCGCTGATGACACCATCATACATGCTGAAGTTTGGATGAAAAAAGGGATATGGCAGACAAATTATGGATGAATCCAACTGCAATTTCAACCAGTCTTGGTTTTGGAAGAATACGACATGGCACGAATAAGCTTGTCTTTTGCCAACAACTGATGTATTGGTTTGTGTCACTTCTACTTCTACTGTTCCATGGAAAGGATTTATGACATCACTGATGACATCACAATGCTTAAGTGACATCACTGATGACATCATCAGTGATGTCACAAAACTGATGACATCATTGATGACATCATCAGTGATGTCACAATGCACATTGCTCAAGTGGCATCAGTGATGACATCGCTGATGACATCATCATACATGCTGAAGTTTGGATGAAAAAAGGGATTTATGACATCACTGATGACATCACAATTGTTCGAGTGACATCAGTAATGACATCACAATTGTTTAAGTGACATCAGTGATGAGATTACAGTTGCTTGAGTGACATCACTGATGACATCATCAGTGATGTCACAAAACTGATGACATCATTGATGACATCATTGATGACATCATCAGTGATGTCACAATGCACATTGCTCAAGTGGCATCAGTGATGACATCGCTGATGACATCATCATACATGCTGAAGTTTGGATGAAAAAAAGTTGACAGGAGGAGTTTAATTGGTCTTACAGTTTCTACAGTTTTGTCGTCTTTGGACTTTACAATTGGTCAAAATTTGCAGTGTACAAAGGTTTCTGCTCACTTGAGTCCACATTTGGGTGAAAGTTGCTAAGCTCAGAATTGAATAAACCAGCCTACAAAAAGCACACAATAATAAAAACACAGCACACAATAAGCACACAATTAGAGTTTGATTGACTGATTGATTGATTGATTTTATTCACACACATTGTCATCATTTAGTACATTACAGTACTCATGGCATTTCAGTACTGAGGCAGGGTGTGTGTGAAAGGGAAGCTATTTAAAGCTTTTAGGAGGGGGCCCAATTACTCATAAACATACAGTAATAACATACATCATACATAATACATCAGTAATACATCAAAAGTTAACGTTCAGGCACTCATCGGAATCTAGGGTACAGTGTGAACAGTATGTGAACAGTAGTTAATCATTATGTAGATAGAAGTTGCTTCTTTAAGTTTTTCTTAAAGGTGGAGAGACAGAATATGACATTTTTAAGTACAGTATAGGGTAGGAAGTGCAGATAGTGGGAGAAAATGTCTCAACTTAAAAAACAAACCAACATATTTAGACAGTTTTTCCGTTAGAACATCAATATGACGTTTGAAATTAAGAAATTCATCAATGAGGATCCCCAGGAATTTTGTGGAGCTAACTCTTGTGATATTTTGTCCATTTATTGTGGGACAAACATGGTCAGCATCTGTTAGTTAGTTCAGATTAGTGACAATTTATTTACTTGAAATTATTGAAATTGCATTGTGACAACTGTAATATGTTGGCATTACACACACATCAACATCTTGCACACCTTTCATGTAAACATGATCAATCAGAGTGCCCTCGTCAGTAGTAGCCTTTGAAACATATTGCCTATAACCACATTTATTCATCATCTTCAGAATTGATGATGAAGTAAGAATGTTGTCATTGAAATCTCCCATGATGATTTGACCACCTTTCTCCTTATCCAAATCTTTCATCAGACATTTCAAATTTTGTTTTAATATGTTTATCCTGTATGTGCTTGGTCTGTACAAAACAACAACAGTCAACTCATTATCAGGGAACTTGATAGATAAACATTCAATGTTACATAATGGATAACTCACTTCTGTTTTCACATTTGTTCTGCAGTATGCACCCACACCACCATTCAATTCTTGTTTTAATTGAGAAAACATATTGTTACTATTGTCATAACTGCTGAATCTTGATCTATGATTGAATATAAAACCAGGGATTTGTAGTGCATCAGTGCTTTCATTTACGTCCAACCATGTTTCCATAAGAAAAATAATATTTGCATCAATGAATCGATCATCAGCAATCAGATCTTTAATATGTGCTTTTAAACTTTGAATGTTATGCAGAACCATTTTGAAAGATTGATGCATTCGTGCGGGATTATGTTCTATTTCAATGAACTTTTGCATGTTGTTCATTGCATCTTCAGTTTTATCATTGCAATAAATTGCAGATTCTTTGAAATCTTGAATGATTAGTCCTTCGATGGAACTTACTCTGCTTAAAGCAACATAAGCTTGCCCTGATGTAAATATCTTCTTTAGAGAGACGACTGCACTGTCCACTGTTAAACCTTGCATTTTATGCACAGTACAAGCGTATGCCAAACGAAGGGGAAATTGTCTTCTCTTTCCTCCTTTGTTATTGACTTGATCTTCCTCTGGCATTATTGGGGTTGCATTTTGTGGTATACTTGACATACGAACCACCTTTGACCTTTGCATCTGTCCAATCTTTGGGTTATCAAATATAATGTAAATTGCTTTTGGAAAGCATTCATTAGGATCCTTGTCAATGTAGGACACAGTTCCAAAAGCTCCATTTGTCAAACCATCTGACACGCAGATATTCTTCAACAACATGACACGAGCACCTATGCCCAGATCAAGAGATTTCTTCAAACATGTGTTGAATACAGTGGAATGGTGTCCCTTTTTCTTTTCCAATATTGCAGTTTTAGGATTTCTTTCAAAGTCTATTGCTCGAATCTCCATTATGTCATTACAGAATTTATTCTGCATTTCTGCATTATGTTGGTCCACTTCTTTATTTGTTGCAAAAATATGGATAGCATCATTTTTTTCTTCTCCTGTTTCACACTGTTTCAACATTCGTAGATCAGCTTCCAGCAATGGTTCGCCCTTCTTTCGCTTCCTTAGTCTGTTTAATAATTCAGCAAATGACACATCTTTTTGTCTGACAATCTCCTGAAGTTCAATAATAGTAAACTTGTCCACCCATACATTAAACATATCATGTGAACAATCATAAAGTGGTCGACTTCTGCAAGGAGGAAGTTGGTTGAAGTCACCTACAGCAATGATGGATACGTTTCCAAATAATGAATAATCTCCTGTTTGTTTTATTTGTCTGAGACGTCCATGAATGTAACACATAAGTGTATTGTCAACCATTGAAATTTCATCAATGATCAGTATTTTTACGTTACTTAATTTCGCTCTCAGTGTGTTGATTTGTTCTTCACAAAGTTCGACATAAGGTAGATGACTATGAGGATGGATACGGAACGTGTTGTGGATTGTCGTAGCTCCAATGTTATAAGCTGCTACACCAGTTGGGGCTGTTAGAAGAACAGTGACATCATCCGGATTAGTTGAAGTCTGTTGCAAAATATATGAACATTCATATTGTATTGCTTTTATCAGATGACTTTTTCCAGTTCCTGCAGAACCTGTTATGAAAACACGTAAAGGCTCTGGATCTTCACCATTTCTTGTTGAGATACACCACTGTCTTATTTGGTAGAAAACTCTCTTTTGCAAGGTATTTAGTGACCGTAAGAGTTTGAGTGTCTCCTTTCTTGGTATCTCACATTTGCTTTTTTCAACAACAACTGCTACATCAGGATTTGTCATCAGATCAGGATTCATCTCAACATTGTCCTCCTCAACCAAGTTTTGCCGTTGGTTTTGCAGGATCTCTTGGCATTCCAAACGGTCACCTTCAGATTCCGGGCATATCTGTCCCCACACATCTTCTAATTCGCCAACTTGTTCAATCATGTCTTTAAGTTCATCCAGTTCATCCGATTCTTTTTCAAAGAGACATCTGTTTTCATGAACTATAGACTGGACTGAATGGTTGTTCTCATTATTATGTATAATTCCAGATTTGAAGTAGTCTTCATAAGACTCAAAGGGTGGGGGTTTCAAATCTGAATCATTTCGATGTGGTAAGAAAAGCTGTAAAATACTTTGATAATACTTTTCAGGGTGTTTAGTTGGAGACCATCTCACATACCTAACAACAGCTGGTTCAGTTAAAGTTCTCCTTCTGACATAGCCAAAGTCCTCGTTCAATTTCACAATGTTAACATCATTTTTCGCCTTGGATGGAGTGACTTCAGATTTTGACAACACCCTATATTCTGAACTGAAACTTGCAAGACATATGTTTTCAAAGTCTTCAGTGTTTGGTCTCTTTCGATATCTGTCTGACAAGCTGACCATCCACAAATCCTTTTCATCAATGCCTCGCTCTTGGGTCTGTTGTTGCAATATGTGTAATGGTTTACTCATTTTCACCGGGTTTTCACCTGTTGGGATGAATTCTACTTTCCTGGAGCATTTTCTAAGTGGCATGCCAGTCAATCTGTAGACAGCTTCTTGAGAACATAGTTCTCTGTTGTGGATATAAACTGCACCAAGTTGTTTCAAGGCTTGTCTCGTATCATTGTTTTCGTGATTCCTAGCTTCCCTTTGTGCTCGCTCCAGTAGCAGTCCCATTTCTCTTTCAGCTTTTGAAATGTACGATATGATATATACGACACAAGAATAAGCATCTACCACAAACTGGATATCCAAGTTTCCATTCCAGGCCTGTAGGAGGTGTTCATTATATTGGTTTGTCCACATAGCATCTGGATCTCTTTTGTGAACAATGCTGGTTTTGCCACTCAGTCTGGCATGAGCTTGTTCCAAACATGCTTGAGATATTCCAATCCGTTCAAATAATTCTTCAGTTGTAAGATATTCAATATCTTCTTCAGATAAAGCCAGCTTGAGTTTTGTCAATATATCCACAGCTTCTTCTGTTGACATTTCCCAGTCAGTCTCATTTGAAGCATCAGTGGAGTCCTTGTCTTTCCCTGTATTCTTTCTGGAGATAAATGTTCGGCAAGAGGGTTCTCGTGGGAAATTGAATCGACATGTTGTACGCTTTTTCCTGCATGATTTTGAATGCTTCTTACTGTGTTTTTGAACACGTGTAACTTTCTCTTCCAAGTCTGCATTGTTTGATGGTATTTTGGTGGTGATATATTGATCGAGAAATCGTATTACATCGATGTCTTTATCTCTGCCAATCTGTGGAGCATTATCTATCCAAAACAGGCAATGAACATGAGGAGCCCCTCTTAGTTGAAACTCGATGCGATAAAAGTAGTCCTTTACCTTACCAATTGGGTTTGCATCGGAAAAAATGACTTTGTTTAAAAATGTTTGAAAACGATGATCAAACATTCTTGCTACAATTACCGGATTTCTTTGTATTAACTCATTCTTTTCCGCCCAGTCCATTTCATCCACATTTTTATTTATGCCTTCTTCTCTCAGAATGGTTTCCACGATTTCATTCCATCTCATTTCAGCGCAAGAAAAGGAACAGAACCAAGTTGGTAGGCCTAGTTGTCTCAGCATCGCCATTATATCTTTTTGTACAGATTGCCAGAAAGGAGGAGTTCCACGGATAGGCTTTAGAAATTTGTATCCCTCGTCAAATTGTAATATCTTTTGAAGAGATTCTTGATTTGTCAACATGCTTGCAGTGACAGTCTTACCACTGTTAGAAGGCGCCTTTCTCAAAGCTATTGAAACCTGTGATAGAACTTGTTCAACTTCACAACTGTCCAGACCATAGAATAAAAACTCAATATTTTTAGCAAATCTTCCATCAGCGTTTAACAGTCTGTGCTTGAAATAGTTGGCACGTGTTATTTTTACTGGCCTTTCATCCGAGAAAGTTGGCCCTCCTGTTGGATACAAACAGGGAAAACATTTTGCCTCATTCGATGGATCTCTCAGCGACTGGACAGGTTTGTTTCCTTCAGCTGGTGCAAGGCAAAACACATTGTCAAAGTGTTGATCCAAAATTTCTTGACCAATGTTAACAGGTTGCAAACATGTATCCAGAAAGAGTCCTTGTTGTTCGCCGGTGTAAGTCAAATCCTCTACCGTTTCATCTATTTCATTCTCATCATTATGCGATACATCTGTTTCAGTTGGCTCCTCCTCAGCTTCAACCTCATCTTCCACTTCTTCGATCTTCTCAAGGGGGTTGATCCATTGGTCATTGACTATTATATGTGTATACCATTTGTTGTTTTTAATTAAATAGTCTAAAGCAACTTTTACATGTTCTGTGTTCACAAACTGATATTGGTAATATCCTTTGTATGATAGTTTTTTTTTAAGCTTTATCTTAATAATTAAATTGCTTTGTTCTGCTCTGGGGAGAATGTTTGTGACATCATTAATGTTAGATGGTACACAAACCACAGGGCCATGCATGCCATTCTGTCCTCCTTTGGGCAAAGGAATCAGTTTCACGAATGGGATATGCATACCTACTAAGTGTTGTTCAAGAGGATTCAAGCGCTTTAACACCACTGGAATTGGTTTTAGATCAAGACCATTTACCACACTTCCTTCGGGCATTTTACTCTTCTGTAGCTTTCCATGGCAAGTATGACAAATCCACAGTTTGTCTCTCTGACAGCAGCAAGCGTAGCATTGATCACTACAATCTTTCGTTGGTGTGTGCAAGTATGTAGTTGTGATACATTTGGATGCTACAGCAGCCATTTCAGTTGTCTGTCCATATGATTCCACTTTACACTGAACAACTTGGTTTTTGAACAACAGTTTGTGACAAACACAGCATACATAGGCAAGCTTGTTGTTGGCAATTGTATCATTGAAGTTTTCAATTGCACGAAGAATATCCTTATTTCCAGCTTGCTTTGCGGCATACTTCTGCTTACTGTATTCCTGAACAGACTTCTTATGTTTAATATCTGAGGCATACTTCTGCTTACTGTATTCCTGAACAGACTTCTTATGATCAATATCTGAGGCATACTTCTGCTTACTGTATTCCTGAACAGACTTCTTATGATCAATATCTGAGGCATACTTCTGCTTACTGTATTCCTGAACAGACTTCTTATGGTCAATATCTGAGGCATACTTCTGCTGACTGTATTCCTGAACAGACTTCTTATGATCAATATCTGAGGCATACTTCTGCTTACTGTATTCCTGAACAGACTTCTTATGATCAATATCTGAGGCATACTTCTGCTTACTGTATTCCTGAACAGACTTCTTATGATCAATATCTGTGGCATACTTTCGCTTACTTCTTTCAATCGTCTCTTCTTGGTATCCAGGATTAGTATTGTAAATGTCTTTCATTTTTCCAAGTTTCTCCTCGCGGTGGTCAGGATTAGCATACATTTCTCTCATTTGTGTGAGTTTCTGTTCCCGCTGGTCAGGATTACTATACATTTCTCTCATTTGAGTGAGTTTCTGTTCCCGGTGGTCAGGATTGGCATTGTACCTTTTCCTCTTTTTCTCAAGTTTCTCCACATAATCAAGATCCATTTCATTTTGCCTTTTGTTTTTTTCAGATCTGTTGACTTGGCGCAACCGTATTTTGTAGGGAAAACCATCATCCGCTTCTTTACAAATTCTTGTACAAGTTGCTGAATTACTTTTATGCTTTACGCAAGTAACAACTTCATAATGATTTTGATTACAATGGTTCAAATATATTGCCCCACAGTTGGAAGGCAAATGTCTAATCTGTTGTTCACATGTATAGTTATTCCATCGGTCTTGATTGTAAGTATATATGTCGATATTGAATAAGTCAGCTGTAACTACAATCTCTAGTTCCGTAGCCCATGATCCAACATGCTTCATGCGAGAACTAACCAGATAATCATCCACTGACGAGTACTCGTTTGGTAAAAAAAAAGCAAACTTCGAACTGTTTTGCTTCAAGTGACGCACGACCGCTTTTCTGATTTTATTATGTTGCTTTTCCTCTCCACAAATGGAGAAAGAGATGGTTCTAAAAAAGCAGTTTCCATCACCTTCTATGGACTTTGTTTCACATGGTCTACCCATAGGACTGTATGGATTTCTGTCCTCAGAGAAGTTTTGATATTCCATCTTCAATTTTGCACAGCTTTCTTTTTGCTGCTGTCTGGTGATAGGAAGGAATACTAAGTTGGCTTCTTTATGGCTCACAACAGTCACATCGTCAGAAGTTTCTTCCAGTGGTCTGATAGCCTTCAGGGTTTCAACCTCATATAACATCACTTCCTCTGCCAGGCTTTGCTCCATAACCATTTCTTTGGCAGCGTCTTCATTGTCATCACAATCTTGTATATTTTCATTGTTCTAATTTTTGTCAAGTGGCATGATATCTTCCAGGGATTCAACCTTATAAACAATCACTGTTTCTGGCATTGCTTGGGCAGTGATGTCTCCATTGTCATCTTGTGTCAGATCAACATTCCGAAGTGGTTTCCTAGAACAAGTTGTTTGGTTGTTGGTATACTGCTTTGGATTTGAACCCTCAAGGTGATTTGTCATTGCTACTGTCACTCCAATTACTTCAAATTGTTCTTGATGTCCTGTCCAAAGTGACTGTGCAAGCTTTTCAATCTGTGTAAGAACATCAGCAATGTCTTTGCGATACACAACAACAGCTTTCCCGGCATCATCCACTAGACCGCTTTGGTTGCGTGCATGAGAATCAAATATAGCAAACCAATTGCCATCCTTAATGACCGTACATGTGGTCCTCTTCATTGTAACGAAACATGCATTGAAATTTATGAAGACTGTTTGTAATGCAATATCTAAAGGCTTTATCAATTCCGTTTCTTTTTCATAGTCATAGAGACCAATTACTCCAACTAGAGAATCACCCAAACTGAGTGAAAATGTGTCATGCCCCAGCTTATAGATGCTAGGTAGTTCATCTGCAAACATGTATCCTTCTGTATGTTTTATCTTGCCTTGTTGACGCAGATTACAGTAGAGCTTATTTCCATTTTCTAAAACAGCGTCGATATCACCAATGCTCCATGTGAGTATGCTTTTCATTGTGTTCTTCACAATTGCATTGAAACTGTTGGCAACACATTGAATACCAGCATACATCCCAAATCTTATATCAGCCTGGTGGTATGAACCTTGTACAGGAAGCCTATGTTCAATGGTGCATGCAGGGATTTGACCAACATGTACAGATCTATCAACAGCATTGCTGACATTAATTTGAGCAGCAGTGAAGAAATCATTAGCCCTTTGTGCAGTGTTATAGGCAATATCTACCAAAGCAGCAGACGATGAATCAGTGTCACCTTTAACAACATCAGCGTATGTCCTCCCCGAACTGGTTTGACGTTGGACAACAGGAGAGTCTGACCTTCGTTGTGAAGATTCTGTGTCACTTGAGGTGTTAGGATCGGCTTGTTCACCTTTCTTTGCAGCATGTAGCTTTTTCATCATCTGATTCCGTTTCTTGTTGCGAGGCATCTGAAAACATTACAAGTAGAAATCAGTATATTCACAAACAAAAGACTGCTATAGCCTATGATAAACCACAGAAATTTAATATAAATACTTTTTGAATTTTCTTCTGTCATACCAAACTAATATAATTGATTAAATGATCATTTGCTTCTTGGTCTACCATTGCATAAATACAACATTGCATTCATACAATAAAACGTTATAAGTTACCACTCATACTAGGGTTGCAAATATATTATTATTTTTCCTCTCCAGAAAAAGTGCACAGACATACAGAAAAACAGTCACCCACACAAGTTACTTGCCTCCTTGCTGTTGTGAAGGAGTGGATGAGGTACTGAGAGAGATAATGTAGATGCACTGGAGAGGGAGGCTGAGTGACTAGTAGCCACTTGGGGAGCTTGTGTCTTCTCTGTCCTAGGGTGCAGCTGAACGAACCCTTGCTTCCTAAAACACAATAAAACAGTATCATATGTTAACCCTCATACTAGGGCTAGAAATATTTCTTCATCTCCATAAAGGTGTACAGACAGACAAACAGACACTCAGACACACAAGTTACTTGCCTCCTTGCTGTTGTGGAGTGGATGAGGTACTGCGAGAGCTGATGTTATGTAGAGGAAGGATGAGCTACTTTACTTGCCGCCTTGCTGTTGTAGAGTGGATGAGGTACTGGCAGAGCTGATGTTATATAGAGGAAGGATGACATCATAGATGACATCATAGATGACATCATCAGTGATGTCACAAGACTGTCATCGGTGATGACATAATCACTGGTGACATCATTGATGACATCATCACTGATGACATCACTGATGACGTAATTGCTCAAGTGACATCACATCATTAGGTAATTAGGGCAATTACGATGCTCTTTAGACTATACATGAGGGCAAAATTCAAAATACTGTCAAAAATTCAGTTTTTGAGATACAATTCTTAGATGTTGTACACTTCAACTACTCTGACAGCAAAATCTTGTCAATTCTTTTCGTGGAGATTCAAGCTTTATTTAGCAAGAATTTGCATTAGCTGTTTAAAGTACAATTTACAGTAAAACATTTTGATGCACTGTGGGCTCAATTTTTTATCTATCAAAAATCTGTTTGATAGTTTTGTGGAGGACAGTCTACCGATGCAGATGCTGGAGTTTGGTGTCGTTTGAAGAAAAAATGTGGCAGGAGTAGGGTTTAATTAGTTTTACAGTTTTTGCAATTTTGCGGTCTTTAGACTTCATAATTAGCCATAGGTTGCAGCCGGGCAAGTCTCAAGTCTTTTAGCTATAGTCCAAGTCACGTCTCAAGTCTTTAGTCACAAGTCCAAGTCAAGTCTCAAGTCTCTTATGGATGAGCTTTCTATCATCTGCTGCATGCAATCCAGTCTGCTTAGAACACTGCAGTTCATGACAGGGCTGGGGCAGAAGGCAGAGCTGATGAGGAAGGCTGAGCGATTTATAGATGACATCATCAGTGATGTCACAAAACTGATGACATCACTGATGACATCATCAGTGATCAGTGGAGATTCAAGCTTTGTTAAGCAAGAATTTGCATTAGCTATTTAAAGTACCATTTACAGTCAAACATTTTGATGCACTGTGGGCTCAATTTTTGATCTATCAAATATCTGTTTGACAGTTTTGTGGAGGACAGTCTAACGATGCAGATGCTGGAGTTTGGTGTCGTTTGAAGAAAAAATGTGGGAGGAGTAGGGTTTAATTAGTTTTACAGTTTTTGCAGTTTTGCGGTCTTTAGACTTCATAATTGGCCATAGGTTGCAGCGTACAAAAGTTTCTCCTCATTTGGGCACACATTTCGGTGAAAGTGCCAAAGCCATAGCCCATATGCCTGATTTGTTATGAATTTTCAAAGTTTGAAACTTTAGACGGTCGCTGTAGCGCCACCATCAGGACTATAGGCGCCAAATTCACGTCAACTTAGTTTGGCATGGGACTGGACCTTTGTGCAAAGTTTGGTTTATATTCATGCTTGGGAAGTCTGACTTCCTGGGAGAAGAAGAAAAATAATAATAAATATAGCCGCAAGCGGCGATGCGGGGTCCAAGCTTCCGGTGACTTGGGGGGTGTATGTCAGATAATATAGACACTGAATTGCACATTTAGTCAGAGTTGGTATGTGCACAAGTGCACAAAGTTTGGTTGAGATTTGGTGACCTGACCGGGTTCAAGCAGTAGTAGCAGTAGTAATAGTAGTGTTAGTGTATATGTGTGTAAGTGTGTATATGTGTGTGTGTA
>NC_139639.1:4689893-4777393 GCF_964638095.1 Poromitra crassiceps
AGACTGTCATCGGTGATGACATAGTGTCAAAGTTTAAACATTTATCATTTCAAGACGGTTTCACATATCCAAATTCTTTGTAAGTCTTTAGATCAGGGAAGTCCAGAGATGACACAGAAAAAGTTTGGGCTCATTCAGGCAAATGGCCTAGGACGAGTTCGTTTATCAAAAGTTTAAACATTTATCATTTCAAGACGGTTTCACGTATCCAAATTCTTTGTAAGTTTTTAGATCAGGGAAGTCCAGAGTTGACACACAAAAAGTTTGGGCTCATTCGGGCAAATGGCCTAGGACGAGTTCGTTTTTTTTTTTTTTTAGAAAGTCCAAGATGGCGGAAAATCTAGCAGACTTAAATGGGCGTGGTCTATATGAATAGATGCGTATTGATCCAGGGAATCCAGCAGATGTGGAATTTTGATTCTACGCCTCACGGTTCAGCAGTTATGGGTCAATACGCAAAAGGGTCTGTTATAGCGCCACCATCTGGCCAATATGGCTAATTTTTTGTCTTTGAGTAGTGGGGCACATTTCCAACCTATGTGCAAGGTCTGGCTACTGTAGCCCTTACGGTTTTTGACGTGCATGCTGTTTTAGGGCGGAATAATAATAATAATAATAATAAACGGAACAGATACAATAGGGATCCACGCACTTCGTGCTTGGACCCCTAATAATAATAATAATACAGGCAAATACAAGCAGTGGCCCTGCCGCTTCGCTGGCCCGGCCACTAATTATAGCTGCTGCGCAGCAATGGGTCGTGGCCGGGCAAGTCTCAAGTCTTTTAGCTATAGGCCAAGTCACGTCTCAAGTCTTTAGTCACAAGTCCAAGTCAAGTCTCAAGTCTCTTATGGATGAGCTTTCTATCATCTGCTGCATGCAATCCAGTCTGCTTAGAACACTGCCGTTCATGACAGGGCTGGGGCAGAAGGCAGAGCTGATGTTATGGAGAGGAAGGCTGAGTGATTTATAGATGACATCATCAGTGATGTCACAAAACTGATGACATCACTGATGACATCATCAGTGATCAGTGGATATTCAAGCTTTATTTAGCAAGAATTTGCATTAAAGTACCATTTACAGTCAAACATTTTGATGCACTGTGGAGTCTTTAGTCACAAGTCCAAGTCAAGTCTCAAGTCTCTTATGGATGAGCTTTCTATCATCTGCTGCATGCAATCCAGTCTGCTTAGAACACTGCCGTTCATGACAGGGCTGGGGCAGAAGGCAGAGCTGATGTTATGGAGAGGAAGGCTGAGTGATTTATAGATGACATCATCAGTGATGTCACAAAACTGATGACATCACTGATGACATCATCAGTGATCAGTGGATATTCAAGCTTTATTTAGCAAGAATTTGCATTAAAGTACCATTTACAGTCAAACATTTTGATGCACTGTGGGCTCAATTTTTGATCTATCAAATATCTGTTTGATAGTTTTGTGGAGGACAGTCTAACGATGCAGATGCTGGAGTTTGGTGTCGTTTGAAGAAAAAATGTGGGAGGAGTAGGGTTTAATTAGTTTTACAGTTTTTGCAGTTTTGCGGTCTTTAGACTTCATAATTGGCCATAGGTTGCAGCGTACAAAAGTTTCTCCTCATTTGGGCACACATTTCGGTGAAAGTGCCAAAGCCATAGCCCATATGCCTGATTTGTTATGAATTTTCAAAGTTTGAAACTTTAGACGGTCGCTGTAGCGCCACCATCAGGACTAATGGCGCCAAAGTCACGTCAACTCAGTTTGGCATGGGACTGGACCTTTGTGCAAAGTTTGGTTTATATTCATGCATGGGAAGTCTGACTTCCTGGGAGAAGAAGAAGAAGAATAATTATAGCTGCTGCGCAGCAATGGGTCGTGGCCGGGCAAGTCTCAAGTCTTTTAGCTATAGTCCAAGTGACGTCTCAAGTCTTCAGTCACAAATCCAAGTCAAGTCTCAAGTCTCTTATGGGTGAGCTTTCTATCATCTGCTGCATGCAATCCAGTCTGCTTAGAACACTGCAGTTCATGACAGGGCTGGGGCAGAAGGCAGAGCTGATGTTATGGAGAGGAAGGCTGAGCGATTTATAGATGACATCATCAGTGATGTCACAAAACTGATGACATCACTGATGACATCATCAGTGATCAGTGGAGATTCAAGCTTTATTTAGCAAGAATTTGCATTAGCTGTTTAAAGTACCGTTTACATTTTGATGCACTGTGGACTCAATTTTTGATCTATCAAATATCTGTTTGATAGTTTTGTGGAGGACAGTCTAACGATGCAGATGCTGGAGTTTGGTGTCGCTTGAAGAAAAAATGTGGGAGGAGTAGGGTTTAATTAGTTTTACAGTTTTTGCAGTTTTGCGGTCTTTAGACTTCATAATTGGCCATAGGTTGCAGCGTACAAAAGTTTCTCCTCATTTAGGCACACATTTCGGTGAAAGTGCCAAAGCCATAGCCCATATGCCTGATTTGTTATGAATTTTCTAAGTTTGAAACTTTAGACGGTCGCTGTAGCGCCACCATCAGGACTAATGGCGCCAAAGTCACGTCAACTTAGTTTGGCATGGGACTGGACCTTTGTGCAAAGTTTGGTTTATATTCATGCATGGGAAGTCTGACTTCCTGGGGAGAAGAAGAAGAAGAATAATAATTATAGCTGCTGCGCAGCAATGGGTCGTGGCCGGGGATGTCTCAAGTCTTTTAGGTTGCGTCTCAAGTCTTTAGTCACAAGTCCAAGTCAAGTCTCTTATGGATGAGCTTTCTATCATCTGCTGCGTCTCTTCTCTGTCCTAGGGTGCAGCTGAACCCTTGCTTCCTAAAACACAATACAACACTATCATAAGTTAGCACTCATGCTAGGGCTACAAATATTTCTTCTTCTCCAGAAAGGTGTACAGACAGACAAGTTACTTGCCTCCTTGCTGTTGTAGAGTCGATGAGGTGGGAGAGCTGATGTTATGGAGAGGAAGGCTGAGCAATTTATAGATGACATCATCAGTGATGTCACAAAACTGATGACATCACTGATGACATCATCAGTGATCAGTGGAGATTCAAGCTTTGTTTAGCAAGAATTTGCATTAACTGTTTCAAGTACCATTTACAGTAAAACATTTTGATGTGGGCTCAATTTTTGATCTATCAAATATCTGTTTGATACTTTTGTGGAGGACAGTCTATCGATGCAGATGCTGGAGTTTGGTGTCGTTTGAAGAAAAAATGTGGGAGGAGTAGGGTTTAATTAGTTTTACAGTTTTTGCAGTTTTGCGGTCTTTAGACTTCATAATTGGCCATAGGTTGCAGCGTACAAAAGTTTCTCCTCATTTGGGCACACATTTGGGTGAAAGTGTCAAAGTTGTAGCCCATATGCCTGATTTGTTATAAATTTTCAAAGTTTGAAACTTTAGACGGTCGCTGTAGCGCCACCATCAGGACTATTGGCGCCAAATTCACGTCAACTTAGTTTGGCATGGGACTGGACCTTTGTGCAAAGTTTGGTTTATATTCATGCATGGGAAGTCTGACTTCCTGGGAGAAGAAGAATAATAATAATAATACAGGCAAATACAAGCAGTGGCCCTGCCGCTTCGCTGGCCCGGCCACTAATTATAGCTGCTGCGCAGCAATGGGTCGTGGCCGGGCAAGTCTCAAGTCTTTTAGGTTGCGTCTCAAGTCTTTAGTCACAAGTCCAAGTCAAGTCTCTTATGGATGAGCTTTCTATCATCTGCTGCGTGTCTTCTCTGTCCTAGGGTGCAGCTGAACCCTTGCTTCCTAAAACACAATACAACACTATCATAAGTTAGCACTCATGCTAGGGCTACAAATATTTCTTCTTCTCCAGAAAGGTGTACAGACAGACAAGTTACTTGCCTCCTTGCTGTTGTAGAGTCGATGAGGTGGGAGAGCTGATGTTATGGAGAGGAAGGCTGAGCAATTTATAGATGACATCATCAGTGATGTCACAAAACTGATGACATCACTGATGACATCATCAGTGATTAGTGGAGATGCAAGCTTTGTTTAGCAAGAATTTGCATTAGCTATTTAAAGTACCATTTACAGTAAAACATTTTGATGCACTGTGGGCTCAATTTTTGATCTATCAAATATGTGTTTGATAGTTTTGTGGAGGACAGTCTAACGATGCAGATGCTGGAGTTTGGTGTCGTTTGAAGAAAAAATGTGGAAGGAGTAAGGTTTAATTAGTTTTACAGTTTTTGTAGTTTTCTGGTCTTTAGACTTCATAATTGGCCATAGGTTGCAGCGTACAAAAGTTTCTCCTCATTTGGGCACACATTTCGGTGAAAGTGCCAAAGACATAGCCCATATGCCTGATTTGTTATGAATTTTCAAAGTTTGAAACTTTAGACGGTCGCTGTAGCGCCACCATCAGGACTATAGGCGCCAAATTCACATCAACTTAGTTTGGCATGGGACTGGACCTTTGTGCAAAGTTTGGTTTATATTCATGCATGGGAAGTCTGAGTTCCTGGGAGAAGAAGAAAAAAATAAAAAATAATTATAGCTGCTGCGCAGCAATGGGTCGTGGCCGGGCAAGTCTCAAGTCTTTTAGCTATAGTCCAAGTCATGTCTGAAGTCTTTAGTCACAAGTCGAAGTCAAGTCTCAAGTCTCTTATGGATGAGCTTTCTATCATCTGCTGCATGCAATCCAGTCTGCTTAGAGCACTGCAGTTCATGACAGGGCTGGGGCAGACGGCAGAGCTGATGTTATGGAGAGGAAGGCTGAGCGATTTATAGATGACATCATCAGTGATGTCACAAAACTGATGACATCACTGATGACATCATCAGTGATCAGTGGAGATTCAAGCTTTGTTTAGCAAGAATTTGCATTAGCTATTTAAAGTACCATTTACAGTAAAACATTTTGATGCACTGTGGGCTCAATTTTTGATCTATCAAATATCTGTTTGACAGTTTTGTGGAGGACAGTCTAACGATGCAGATGCTGGAGTTTGGTGTCGTTTGAAGAAAAAATGTGGGAGGAGTAGGGTTTAATTAGTTTGACAGTTTTTGCAGTTTTGCGGTCTTTAGACTTCATAATTGGCCATAGGTTGCAGCGTACAAAAGTTTCTCCTCATTTGGGCACACATTTGGGTGAAAGTGCCAAAGCCATAGCCCATATGCCTGATTTGTTATGAATTTTCAAAGTTTGAAACTTTAGACGGTCGCTGTAGCGCCACCATCAGGACTATAGGCGCCAAATTCACGTCAACTTAGTTTGGCATGGGACTGGACCTTTGTGCAAAGTTTGGTTTATATTCATGCATGGGAAGTCTGACTTCCTGGGGAGAAGAAGAAGAAGAATAATAATAATTATAGCTGCTGCGCAGCAATGGGTCGTGGCCGGGCAAGTCTCAAGTCTTTTAGCTATAGGCCAAGTCACGTCTCAAGTCTTTAGTCACAAGTCCAAGTCAAGTCTCAAGTCTCTTATGGATGAGCTTTCTATCATCTGCTGCATGCAATCCAGTCTGCTTAGAACACTGCCGTTCATGACAGGGCTGGGGCAGAAGGCAGAGCTGATGTTATGGAGAGGAAGGCTGAGTGATTTATAGATGACATCATCAGTGATGTCACAAAACTGATGACATCACTGATGACATCATCAGTGATCAGTGGATATTCAAGCTTTATTTAGCAAGAATTTGCATTAAAGTACCATTTACAGTCAAACATTTTGATGCACTGTGGGCTCAATTTTTGATCTATCAAATATCTGTTTGATTGTTTTGTGGAGGACAGTCTAACGATGCAGATGCTGGAGTTTGGTGTCGTTTGAAGAAAAAATGTGGGAGGAGTAGGGTTTAATTAGTTTTACAGTTTTTGCAGTTTTGCGGTCTTTAGACTTCATAATTGGCCATAGGTTGCAGCGTACAAAAGTTTCTCCTCATTTGGGCACACATTTCGGTGAAAGTTCCAAAGCCATAGCCCATATGCCTGATTTGTTATGAATTTTCAAAGTTTGAAACTTTAGACCGTCGCTGTAGCGCCACCATCAGGACTATAGGCGCCAAATTCACATCAACTTAGTTTGGCATGGGACTGGACCTTTGTGCAAAGTTTGGTTTATATTCATGCATGGGAAGTCTGACTTCCTGGGGAGAAGAAGAAGAAGAAGAAGAAGAATAATAATACAGGCAAATACAAGCAGTGGCCCTGCCGCTTCGCTGGCCCGGCCACTAATTATAGCTGCTGCGCAGCAATGGGTCGTGGCCGGGCAAGTCTCAAGTCTTTTAGCTATAGGCCAAGTCACGTCTCAAGTCTTTAGTCACAAGTCCAAGTCAAGTCTCAAGTCTCTTATGGATGAGCTTTCTATCATCTGCTGAATGCAATCCAGTCTGCTTAGAACACTGCCGTTCATGACAGGGCTGGGGCAGAAGGCAGAGCTGATGTTATGGAGAGGAAGGCTGAGTGATTTATAGATGACATCATCAGTGATGTCACAAAACTGATGAGATCACTGATGACATCATCAGTGATCAGTGGATATTCAAGCTTTATTTAGCAAGAATTTGCATTAAAGTACCATTTACAGTCAAACATTTTGATGCACTGTGGGCTCAATTTTTGATCTATCAAATATCTGTTTGATAGTTTTGTGGAGGACAGTCTAACGATGCAGATGCTGGAGTTTGGTGTCGTTTGAAGAAAAAATGTGGGAGGAGTAGGGTTTAATTAGTTTTACAGTTTTTGCAGTTTTGCGGTCTTTAGACTTCATAATTGGCCATAGGTTGCAGTGTACAAAAGTTTCTCCTCATTTGGGCACACATTTCGGTGACTCAAGTCTTCAGTCACAAATCCAAGTCAAGTCTCAAGTCTCTTATGGGTGAGCTTTCTATCATCTGCTGCATGCAATCCAGTCTGCTTAGAACACTGCAGTTCATGACAGGGCTGGGGCAGAAGGCAGAGCTGATGTTATGGAGAGGAAGGCTGAGCGATTTATAGATGACATCATCAGTGATGTCACAAAACTGATGACATCACTGATGACATCATCAGTGATCAGTGGAGATTCAAGCTTTATTTAGCAAGAATTTGCATTAGCTGTTTAAAGTACCATTTACATTTTGATGCACTGTGGACTCAATTTTTGATCTATCAAAAATCTGTTTGAGAGTTTTGTGGAGGACAGTCTAACGATGCAGATGCTGGAGTTTGGTGTCGCTTGAAGAAAAAATGTGGGAGGAGTAGGGTTTAATTAGTTTTACAGTTTTTGCAGTTTTGCGGTCTTTAGACTTCATAATTGGCCATAGGTTGCAGCGTACAAAAGTTTCTCCTCATTTAGGCACACATTTCAGTGAAAGTGCCAAAGCCATAGCCCATATGCCTGATTTGTTATGAATTTTCAAAGTTTGAAACTTTAGACGGTCGCTGTAGCGCCACCATCAGGACTAATGGCGCCAAAGTCACGTCAACTCAGTTTGGCATGGGACTGGACCTTTGTGCAAAGTTTGGTTTATATTCATGCATGGGAAGTCTGACTTCCTGGGAGAAGAAGAAGAAGAATAATAATAATAATAATAATACAGGCAAATACAAGCAGTGGCCCTGCCGCTTCGCTGGCCCGGCCACTAATTATAGCTGCTGCGCAGCAATGGGTCGTGGCCGGGCAAGTCTCAAGTCTTTTAGCTATAGGCCAAGTCACGTCTCAAGTCTTTAGTCACAAGTCCAAGTCAAGTCTCAAGTCTCTTATGGATGAGCTTTCTATCATCTGCTGCATGCAATCCAGTCTGCTTAGAACACTGCCGTTCATGACAGGGCTTGGGCAGAAGGCAGAGCTGATGTTATGGAGAGGAAGGCTGAGTGATTTATAGATGACATCATCAGTGATGTCACAAAACTGATGACATCACTGATGACATCATCAGTGATCAGTGGATATTCAAGCTTTATTTAGCAAGAATTTGCATTAAAGTACCATTTACAGTCAAACATTTTGATGCACTGTGGGCTCAATTTTTGATCTATCAAATATCTGTTTGATAGTTTTGTGGAGGACAGTCTAACGATGCAGATGCTGGAGTTTGGTGTCGTTTGAAGAAAAAATGTGGGAGGAGTAGGGTTTAATTAGTTTTACAGTTTTTGCAGTTTTGCGGTCTTTAGACTTCATAATTGGCCATAGGTTGCAGCGTACAAAAGTTTCTCCTCATTTGGGCACACATTTCGGTGAAAGTGCCAAAGCCATAGGGCTGGGGCAGGAGGCAGAGCTGATGTTATGGAGAGGAAGGCTGAGCGATTTATAGATGACATCATCAGTGATGTCACAAAACTGATGACATCACTGATGACATCATCAGTGATCAGTGGAGATTCAAGCTTTATTTAGCAAGAATTTGCATTAGCTGTTTAAAGTACCATTTACATTTTGATGCACTGTGGACTCAATTTTTGATCTATCAAATATCTGTTTGATAGTTTTGTGGAGGACAGTCTAACGATGCAGATGCTGGAGTTTGGTGTCGCTTGAAGAAAAAATGTGGGAGGAGTAGGGTTTAATTAGTTTTACAGTTTTTGCAGTTTTGCGGTCTTTAGACTTCATAATTGGCTATAGGTTGCAGCGTACAAAAGTTTCTCCTCATTTAGGCACACATTTCGGTGAAAGTGCCAAAGCCATAGCCCATATGCCTGATTTGTTATGAATTTTCAAAGTTTGAAACTTTAGACGGTCGCTGTAGCGCCACCATCAGGACTAATGGCGCCAAAGTCACGTCAACTTAGTTTGGCATGGGACTGGACCTTTGTGCAAAGTTTGGTTTATATTCATGCATGGGAAGTCTGACTTCCTGGGGAGAAGAAGAAGAAGAATAATAATAAATATAGCCGCAAGCGGCGATGCGGGGTCCAAGCTTCTGCTTCAAAGCTTCAAGCTTTATATAGTACCAGGAGAAGGGCATTTATGATGTCATTTATGATGTAATTTATGATGTAATTTATGATGTCATTTATGATGTCATAACTGACGTCGTCATAGAGAAGGTGACAGTCTTGTGACATCACTGATGATGTCATCTATGATGTCATCTATGATGTCATAACTGACGTCGTCATAGAGAAGGTGACAGTCTTGTGACATCACTGATGATGTCATCTATGATGTCATCTATGATGTCATCTATGATGTCATCTATGATGACATAGTGTCAAAGTTTAAACATTTATCATTTCAAGACGGTTTCACGTATCCAAATTCTTTATACAACTTTAGATCAGGGAAGTCCAGAGATGACACAGAAAAAGTTTGGGCTCATTCGGGCAAATGGCCTAGGACGAGTTCGTTTTTTTTTTTGGAAAATCTAGCAGGCTTAAATGGGTGTGAGTTATGGGTCAATACGCAAAAGGGTCTGTTATAGCGCCACCATCTGGCCAATATGGCTAATTTTTTGTCTCTGAGCAGTGGGGCACATTTCCAACCTATGTGCAAGGTCTGGCTACTGTAGCCCTTACGGTTTTTGACGTGCATGCTGTTTTAGGGCAGAATAATAATAATAATAATAATAAATATAGCCGCAAGCGGCGATGCGGGGTCCAAGCTTCTGCTTCAAAGCTTCAAGCTTTATATAGTACCAGGAGAAGGGCATTTATGATGTCATTTATGATGTAATTTATGATGTCATTTATGATGTCATTTATGATGTCATAACTGACGTCGTCATAGAGAAGGTGACAGTCTTGTGACATCACTGATGATGTCATCTATGATGTCATCTATGATGTCATCTATGATGTCATAACTGACGTCGTCATAGAGAAGGTGACAGTCTTGTGACATCACTGATGATGTCATCTATGATGTCATCTATGATGTCATCTATGATGTCATCTATGATGACATAGTGTCAAAGTTTAAACATTTATCATTTCAAGACGGTTTCACGTATCCAAATTCTTTATACAACTTTAGATCAGGGAAGTCCAGAGATGACACAGAAAAAGTTTGGGCTCATTCGGGCAAATGGCCTAGGACGAGTTCGTTTTTTTTTTTGGAAAATCTAGCAGGCTTAAATGGGTGTGAGTTATGGGTCAATACGCAAAAGGGTCTGTTATAGCGCCACCATCTGGCCAATATGGCTAATTTTTTGTCTCTGAGCAGTGGGGCACATTTCCAACCTATGTGCAAGGTCTGGCTACTGTAGCCCTTACGGTTTTTGACGTGCATGCTGTTTTAGGGCAGAATAATAATAATAACAAGCGGCGATGCGGGGTCCAAGCTTCCGGTGACTTATGATGTCATCATAAATGACATCATATGATGTCATTTATGATGTCATTTATGATGTCATAACTGACGTCGTCATAGAGAAGGTGACAGTCTTGTGACATCACTGATGATGTCATCTATGATGTCATCTATGATGTCATCTATGATGACATAGTGTCAAAGTTTAAACATTTATCATTTCAAGACGGTTTCACGTATCCAAATTCTTTATACAACTTTAGATCAGGGAAGTCCAGAGATGACACAGAAAAAGTTTGGGCTCATTCGGGCAAATGGCCTAGGACGAGTTCGTTTTTTTTTTTGGAAAATCTAGCAGGCTTAAATGGGTGTGAGTTATGGGTCAATACGCAAAAGGGTCTGTTATAGCGCCACCATCTGGCCAATATGGCTAATTTTTTGTCTCTGAGCAGTGGGGCACATTTCCAACCTATGTGCAAAGTCTGGCTACTGTAGCCCTTACGGTTTTTGACGTGCATGCTGTTTTAGGGCAGAATAATAATAATAATAATAATAATAAACATTACAGATACAATAGGGATCCACGCACTTCGTGCTTGGACCCCTAATAAACATTACAGATACAATAGGGATCCACGCACTTCGTGCTTGGACCCCTAATAATAAACAGAACAGATACAATAGGGATCCACGCACTTCGTGCTTGGACCCCTAATAATAAACATTACAGATACAATAGGGATCCACGCACTTCGTGCTTGGACCCCTAATAATTGGACCCCTAATAAACAATATAGCCGCAAGCGGCGATGCGGGGTCCAAGCTTCCGGTGACTTATGATGTCATCATAAATGACATCATATGATGTCATTTATGATGTCATTTATGATGTCATTTATGATGTCATAACTGACGTCGTCATAGAGAAGGTGACAGTCTTGTGACATCACTGATGATGTCATCTATGATGTCATCTATGATGTCATCTATGATGTCATCTATGATGACATAGTGTCAAAGTTTAAACATTTATCATTTCAAGACGGTTTCACGTATCCAAATTCTTTATACAACTTTAGATCAGGGAAGTCCAGAGATGACACAGAAAAAGTTTGGGCTCATTCGGGCAAATGGCCTAGGACGAGTTCGTTTTTTTTTTTGGAAAATCTAGCAGGCTTAAATGGGTGTGAGTTATGGGTCAATACGCAAAAGGGTCTGTTATAGCGCCACCATCTGGCCAATATGGCTAATTTTTTGTCTCTGAGCAGTGGGGCACATTTCCAACCTATGTGCAAAGTCTGGCTACTGTAGCCCTTACGGTTTTTGACGTGCATGCTGTTTTAGGGCAGAATAATAATAATAATAATAATAATAAACATTACAGATACAATAGGGATCCACGCACTTCGTGCTTGGACCCCTAATAAACATTACAGATACAATAGGGATCCACGCACTTCGTGCTTGGACCCCTAATAATACAGGCAAATACAAGCAGTGGCCCTGCCGCTTCGCTGGCCCGGCCACTAATAATAATACAGGCAAATACAAGCAGTGGCCCTGCCGCTTCGCTGGCCCGGCCACTAATAATACAGGCAAATACAAGCAGTGGCCCTGCCGCTTCGCTGGCCCGGCCACTAATAATAATACAGGCAAATACAAGCAGTGGCCCTGCCGCTTCGCTGGCCCGGCCACTAATAATAATACCCCCCCCCCTACTAAGATCGTACTGTTTTGCAAATGATTTGGCCGCCCACTTGCAATACCTTGGCCCTGCTTTATAGTTTTATTATATTACTGTATGACTTGTGGTGGTCTCCTCTGCTCATGATCTTTGTGGTGGAGCCGCGTCTCATTGGTCTCCACTATTTACAGCAATGGCCTGCCTCTGTGGGACGGTGAAAGCAATCTGTGCAGCCCAAAAGACCCGAAGACATGGCTTTGAACAATAGCCGAGAGTCTCCCCAAGCCACAAGCACATCATGTTGTACTAATCGCCTACAAATAGCCCAGAAGCAATCCCACCCCAATTGTCGAAATCTAGTGTACATTACTGTGTGTGTGTGTGTGTGTGTGTGTGTGTGTGTGTGTGTGTGTGTGTGTGTGTGTGTGTGTGTGTGTGCGCCTGTTCTCCTGTGGGTACCTCGTGTTCTCAGTAGCCCTCAGAATACTGTGCTGCTGCATAATTTAGTAAAAAAGAAAACGAGTGAAAAAAATAAAGTTTGCTGTATGCAGATGAGTGCCGCCCGGTGTCTCTAAATATCTGTTTTTCATCGTTGCATCAAAATGGGAACGTCAGGGAAGGAAGGCATCTGTAGACACAGGATGCAATGAGTGGCTCCTCCTCATACTAGATGTTGATGAGAGAACATCTCTGCCTAGGTGCTCCGGTGTGCTTTCATGCTTTCATCACAGCGTGTGGATTCCTGCAGGGCCCCCTCTGCTTTATTTTCCCTTGGGTAAATACACAGGTTTGCTGTTTATCTGGACTATCAACATCTGGCACCTATTACAGAGGAATGGCAGCACAGGCTTGGATTATGTGGATTAGTGGAGGATTGGTGGAGAAGGACAGGATTCCTGGCCCGGTTAATAATAGCAAACCTTCCTTTTAGCCACAGAACAGCAGATAGGCCTGGAGGACCTGGAGGCCCCCACAATAACACAACGTCTGAGCCTACCCCCACTTCTGGAATACAGTACATGAGAAAAATCCTCCAGCAATCTTCTCCTGTGAAGCTGCTCCTCCACCAGCCCCCCCCCCCCCCCCCCCCCCCAGTGAACACACACACACACACACACACACACACACGAACACATACACACACACACCAGAGATGCTCACAAGTCATTTTTTGCAAGTCCAAGTCAAATCTCAAGTCTTATGGATGAGCGTTCTATCATCTGCTCCATGCCATCCAGTCTGCTTTGAACACTGCAGAGCTAAAACTATGGAATTCAAAGCATGTACTGTCATTATCCTCACTCCTTATCTATTAGAATACAGTAGCAGCAATGATTAGAGATGACATTAGTAGACATTTCCTTCATGTTAATGCACCCAAAAAACAATATATATATATTCACAATTCCCAAACCTTCTCAAGTCTTTGAGGACGAGTCTCAAGTCAAGTCTCAAGTCACTGTGTGTGTGTGATTTAAGTGTGACTCAAGTCCAAGTCTCAAGTCCAAGTCCCCATCTCTGACACACACTCCAACATTTGCGTTGTGCACATCAACTCACGCACAGACACACTCAAACACAAAGCACACAATTCCATTCACACACACAAACAAAAGATCAATCTATCGACAAGGACGCACAAGGATGACGACACATTGACAGTGTGTTGTCATTTCCCCGACAATAAACTCTTTTGAAAAACGAAGACCTTGTTCTTTGTTAAGCCCACAAACAGCTTGTACACCTTTCCATTATCAACATTCTGTGTTAAGTGTGTGTGTATGTGTCTTAGCCTCTGTAGCTGCTGCTGTGTGTGTGTGTTTGTGTTAAGTGTGTTTGTATACGTGTTAGCCTCTGTAGCTGCTGCTGTGTGTGTGTTTGTGTTAAGTGTGTGTATACGTGTTAGCATCTGTAGCTGCTGCTGTGTGTGTGTGTTTGTGTTAAGTGTGTGTATACGTGTTAGCCTCTGTAGCTGCTGCTGTGTGTGTGTGTGTGTGTGTGTGTGTGTTTGTGTTAAGTGTGTGTGTATGTGTCTTAGCCTCTGTAGCTGCTGCTGTGTGTGTGTGCGTTTGCATTAAGTGTGTGTATACGTGTTAGCCTCTGTAGCTGCTGCTGTGTGTGTGTGTTTGTGTTAAGTGTGTGTATACGTGTTAGCCTCTGTAGCATGTGCGTTAAGTGTGTGTGTATGTGTCTTAGCCTCTGTAGCTGCTGCTGTGTGTGTGCGTTTGTGTTAAGTGTGTGTATACGTGTTAGCCTCTGTAGCATGTGCGTTAAGTGTGTGTGTATGTGTCTTAGCCTCTGTAGCTGCTGCTGCGTGTGTGTGTTTGTGTTAAGTGTGTGTATACGTGTTAGCCTCTGTAGCCGCTGCTGCGTGTGTGTTTGTGTTAAGTGTGTGTATACGTGTTAGCCTCTGTAGCTGCTGCTGTGTGTGTGCGTTTGTGTTAAGTGTGTGTATACGTGTTAGCCTCTGTAGCTGTTGCTGTGTGTGTGTGTTTGTGTTAAGTGTGTGTATACGTGTTAGCCTCTGTAGCCGCTGCTGCGTGTTTGTGTTAAGTGTGTGTATACGTGTTAGCCTCTGTAGCTGCTGCTGCGTGTGCGTTTGTGTTAAGTGTGTGTATACGTGTTAGCCTCTGTAGCTGTTGCTGTGTGTGTGTGTTTGTGTTAAGTGTGTGTATACGTGTTAGCCTCTGTAGCCGCTGCTGCGTGTGCGTTTGTGTTAAGTGTGTGTATACGTGTTAGCCTCTGTAGCTGCTGCTGTGTGTGTGCGTTTGTGTTAAGTGTGTGTATACGTGTTAGCCTCTGTAGCTGTTGCTGTGTGTGTGTGTTAAGTGTGTGTATACGTGTTAGCCTCTGTAGCCGCTGCTGCGTGTGCGTTTGTGTTAAGTGTGTGTATACGTGTTAGCCTCTGTAGCATGTGTGTTTGTGTTAAGTGTGTGTATACGCGTTAGCCTCTGTAGCGTGTGCGTTTGTGTTAAGTGTGTGTATACGCGTTAGCCTCTGTAGCATGTGTCTTTGTGTTAAGTGTGTGTATACGTGTTAGCCTCTGTAGCGTGTGCGTTTGTGTTAAGTGTGTGTGTATACGTGCCATTCCTCAAGGCAGCTATAAAAGGCGCGCTAATCCAGAGCGACAGAGGAGTAAACACAATCCCTAATCTCATTTATCCCTCACAATATCATTCAATTACAGCCCGCCGCTGAATACGGCAGCGCGCGCAGCGGGAGCGCCGGCTAAGGTAGCAATCTCTGCCTCTCCAAAAGGGAAGTGGGAGCTCAGGGAAACATGGTAATGACACACCGCACAAAACACAAGCAGACAGACGGGCAGCTCCACTCACAAGACGGCCGCCATGCTGTTTTATGACCATGACAACATGGCAGTCCTTCCCCACAGCTACTTCACTGGAGAGGAATGTAGGTACTGTATTCAGGGGGCAGAGAGGGGTACTGCAGGGCGCCGGAGCTATGTGGGAGGGTAAGAGCTGACAACAGGACCGCGGTGCGAGGGACGGGAGTGAGCAAGAAAATTGAAGAGGGAGGAGAGGAGGGGAGGAGAGGAAGGGAGGAGGAGAGGAGAGGAGAGAAGAGGACAGGAGGATAGGATAGGAGAGGAGAGAAGAGGACAGGAGGAGAGGATAGGAGAGGAGGAGGAGAGGACAGGAGAGGAGGGGAGGAGAGGAGGGGAGGAGGAGAGGACAGGAGGAGAGGATAGGAGAGGAGGAGGAGAGGACAGGAGAGGAGGGGAGGAGAGGACAGGAGGAGAGTAGTGTAGGGGAGAGGAGAGAAAAGGAGAGGAGGAGGAGGAGAGAAGAGGACAGGAGGAGAGGATAGGAGAGGAGGAGGAGAGGACAGGAGAGGAGAGGAGGGGAGGAGAGGAGGGGAGGAGAGGACAGGAGGAGAGTAGTGTAGGGGAGAGGAGAGAAAAGGAGGGGAGGAGGAGGAGAGAAGAGGACAGGAGGAGAGGATAGGAGAGGAGGAGGAGAGGACAGGAGAGGAGGGGAGGAGAGGACAGGAGAGGAGGACAGGAGAGGAGGGGAGGAGAGGACAGGAGGAGAGTAGTGTAGGGGAGAGGAGAGAAAAGGAGAGGAGGAGAGGAGAGAAGAGGACAGGAGAGGAGAAGACGAGGGGACAGGAGAGGGGAGCAGAGAGGAGGAAATATAGGCAGAGCTGCACAGATACATGCAGTACTAAGTGACCCAGTTTAACAGCCTAAAGCCTGCTCCCTATTATCACAGGGGAAGCCTGTTCCTCTCCTGCAGCTCTGGCATGGAGGACAGCCTGCCTCTGATATCACTGACAGCTACAGACCTGCTGCTGCCTCTGATATCACTGACAGCTACAGACCTGCTGCTGCCTCTGATATCACTGTGACAGCTACAGACCTGCTGCCTCTGATATCACTGTGACAGTTAACAGACCTGCTGTCTCTGATATCACTGTGACAGTTACAGACCTGCTGCATCTGATATCACTGACAGCTACAGACCTGCTGCCTCTGATATCACTGACAGCTACAGACCTGCTGCTGCCTCTGATATCACTGTGACAGTTACAGACCTGCTGCCTCTGATATCACTGACAGCTACAGACCTGCTGCCTCTGATATCACTGTGACAGCTACAGACCTGCTGCCTCTGATATCACTGTGACAGCTACAGACCTGCTGCCTCTGATATCACTGACAGCTACAGACCTGCTGCCTCTGATATCACTGTGACAGCTACAGACCTGCTGCCTCTGATATCACTATGACAGCTACAGACCTGCTGCCTCTGATATCACTGTGACAGCTACAGACCTGCTGCCTCTGATATCACTGTGACAGCTACAGACCTGCTGCCTCTGATATCACTGTGACAGCTACAGACCTGCTGCCTCTGATATCACTGACAGCTACAGACCTGCTGCCTCTGATATCACTGACAGCTACAGACCTGCTGCCTCTGATATCACTGACAGCTACAGACCTGCTGCTGCCTCTGATATCACTGTGACAGCTACAGACCTGCTGCCTCTGATATCACTGACAGCTACAGACCTGCTGCCTCTGATATCACTGACAGCTACAGACCTGCTGCCTCTGATATCACTGTGACAGCTACAGACCTGCTGCCTCTGATATCACTGTGACAGCTACAGACCTGCTGCCTCTGATATCACTGACAGCTACAGACCTGCTGCCTCTGATATCACTGTGACAGCTACAGACCTGCTGCTGCCTCTGATATCACTGTGACAGCTACAGACCTGCTGCCTCTGATATCACTGACAGCTACAGACCTGCTGCCTCTGATATCACTGTGACAGCTACAGACCTGCTGCCTCTGATATCACTGTGACAGCTACAGACCTGCTGCCTCTGATATCACTGTGACAGCTACAGACCTGCTGCCTCTGATATCACTGACAGCTACAGACCTGCTGCCTCTGATATCACTGTGACAGCTACAGACCTGCTGCCTCTGATATCACTGTGACAGCTACAGACCTGCTGCCTCTGATATCACTGACAGCTACAGACCTGCTGCCTCTGATATCACTGTGACAGCTACAGACCTGCTGCTGCCTCTGATATCACTGTGACAGCTACAGACCTGCTGCCTCTGATATCACTGTGACAGCTACAGACCTGCTGCCTCTGATATCACTGTGACAGCTACAGACCTGCTACAGACCTGCTGCCTCTGATATCACTGTGACAGCTACAGACCTGCTACAGACCTGCTGCCTCTGATATCACTGTGACAGCTACAGACCTGCTGCCTCTGATATCACTGTGACAGCTACAGACCTGCTGCCTCTGATATAACTGACAGCTACAGACCTGCTGCCTCTGATATCACTGTGACAGCTACAGACCTGCTGCTGCCTCTGATATCACTGTGACAGCTACAGACCTGCTGCCTCTGATATCACTGACAGCTACAGACCTGCTGCCTCTGATATCACTGTGACAGCTACAGACCTGCTGCCTCTGATATCACTGTGACAGCTACAGACCTGCTGCCTCTGATATCACTGTGACAGCTACAGACCTGCTGCCTCTGATATCACTGACAGCTACAGACCTGCTGCCTCTGATATCACTGTGACAGCTACAGACCTGCTGCCTCTGATATCACTGTGACAGCTACAGACCTGCTGCTGCCTCTGATATCACTGTGACAGCTACAGACCTGCTGCCGCCTGCTCTCTGATTTAGGCCGTGTGTTCCTTCATCCTGGTCGTTAGATCTTTGTAAGCGGCCGGAGCGCGAGCAGGTTTGTGACATCTCCTCGTCACTTCAAAGGGTTGGGCATGGGGAGGAGAGGGAGGGGGTGATGATGGTGAGAGACTGGTGTGCAGCAGCTGGAGGTATGGACTGGAGATGTAAGCTTGGAGTTGGTTGCACAGACACGCACAAAATAGGATGAACGAGCATTTTGCATGCAAGTTCAACTTCTAGTTTATTTCTACCACAGTTTATCGCAAGAATGTCTCAAACCACCGAACAGAGAACGAGTCTCTAGCTAGATCTAACCGATCGACAAGCAAACCATTGAACGGAATGATATGATAAACATCAGATAGAGCAAGACATGATAGAAAAACTTAAATAACTAAACTACCTAACCTACCCGCTGGCGCCACCACCAGGCCTAGACCGTCAGTGCCGCAAGGAAAAACTGCCATGAAAAAAAAGCTTGTTAGGACAAAAAATGGAAGAAACCTTGAGGCCATTTACACCTGGCGTTAACATGTGGTTTCTGCCATCAGATTGCAATCAGATTGTATTTTATCACTTCAGCCTGATTCCATTTACACCTGGCGTTAACATGCATTTTCTGCAATCTGATTTCAATCAGATTGCAGAAATGGTTGTCCTCTCAATCCGCATAAAGTTGGTGTATCCAGATTGAGAGGACACATTGCATTTACACTTGTGTTCAATGTGTACACAATGCATCCCTGACCACCTCTGGAGGTGGTTTGGCCGATCAGATTGCAATCCTTCTTCAATGCGTTTTGGGAGTGTTTACACCTGTCATTTCAAGTGATAAAACACAATCTGATTGCAATGTGATCACAGAAAACGCATGTTAGCGCCAGGTGTAAATGGCCTCCTTGAGTGGGACGTGTCACAGAGGAATCCCCAGTGACACGACCATGGGCCATGATAATGACAAGAGAACACGCAGAAAGACCAGAGACAGATGAGGTAGAGAGAGGCACCATGCCACAGAAGCAAGGGCAGAACTCTCTCTCTCTCTCTCTCTTTCATTCACCATAAAACAAAAGAAAAAGAGAACAGGGACAGGCCCGTCCTCCGCTCGGGGCGACGGTGACTTTCGGACAGGACACAAGTACCCGTTCTGATCTTGGACCTTGCTCCCCCCCCCCCCCCGGTTCTGCCCCCCCCCACCCCGCCACCCCTGTAAAGCAAATGTTAGTTTTAGAAGTGAGTTTGATCAGGCCAACATTGTGTGTGTGTGTGTGTGCGTGTGTGTGTGTGTGCGCGTGCGGGGCGGTGGAACATGGAGGAGCTAGTTTGATGTATGGCACCAGATGCCCGCAGCCAGATGTTCTACAGGCCTGACGTGCACGTCTGGCACCGGGGCCATGAACTAATTAATCTACTCCCGCCCCGGTTCCACAGAAGGTCACTCCCAAAATATGCAACTTGTGTTTGAGAAGATCTTGATTGTGCATGTGTGTGTGAGTGAACATTTTCATGTGTTCCTCAGAAGAAGAAGAAGAAAAATCGTATTTTTTTAATGTCTGAGAATGTGTGTATTTCTGAGCACGGGACCGCCATTGATACACACTTGTAGTACGAGCGTGCCAAGTATCTTCTTTTGTGGGAGTATATTATGGGCCGAGGAGCTGTCTGCTCGAAGAGACGATAAATGGAAACAAGATGTGGCTGGCCCCTCTCTCCTTTGAAGGTGTTCCACATCGTACCTCTGGATCTGCCCAGGGTACGAGCACTACCATAAAAGGACACGCTGTTTACCTTAACCTGCCAGCGTCTGCTCGCCAGATGTTTCCAACGTTGTTCTTTCATCTCCTCCTCCTCGCACACAAAACCTTATTTTTATTTTCACTGCGAGTTCAACTTCACCCGGCATTCATTCTGCTGGGAAAGAAGAAGAAAAGTCAACGTTGTGAATGCTGGAGGGAGGAAAGGCGTAAGTTGGAGAACATTGTTTCATTTGCTTTAGAAAGCTTGTTGGGATTTGAGTGGATTTGGGGTGGAGGAGGGGGGCAGATGAAGGATCAGCTCTCTCTACCTCCTGGCTGGATCAGCTCTCTCTACCTCCTGGCTGGCAGCACAGATGAAGACATGTGGACACCACGGAGAGAGAGACTCGTAAGGAGCCCCAGACCCTATAAACATGGCCTCCATTAAGCCCTCGGCTTTGACAAACTCCCCCGACACATGTTAGTCGGACCTTCTTCTCAAACTCACTGTTATTCTAACACAAGTGTTTCCTTCGGACTACTTAGCAAGCTGATTGCTGATTGGCTGCTAATAGCCCCTCTTTTCAAGTCCTTTTCCTCGCCGTTAGCGCACGAGGAGGAGACGTTGTGAAAAGGAAGCGGGGAAATTAATGTGAATCTACAGTTATCACACGAGCACATTTATCACTCGACTCAAAAGAAAAACAATAGCTCCTGTATCAACATTCCATACTGTTTCCAATAAAGAATATAGCTTAGAGCAACATCCCCGTTAGTACTGACAATACTTTAAAATGATAGCCAGCAGTATGGTGTTACTGCTGCTTTCTCTCTGCTGACTTTATGATGTTGGGCGTTTTTTTTTTATGATGTTATTGCAACAAGGGGATTTGACATTTTGATTGAAATGACTCAATGACTGCTTTTCAAACGGAGGACCATGTGGTTTGAGGCGCTGTGGCACTCTTTCCTTTTTGATATTGAGAGACAAAAACCTTCAGGTTATCCAGTAGGTACAGAGAGGCCATGTTGTTTGTTATGCTGTCATGTGATATCGTTGACATGAATAAAAGGCAAATAAACGTGCGCGCGCACACACCCGCGAACACACACATAGACACACACACACACACACACACACACAGGCAGGCATGCGTTTTCTTTTCGTGTCACCTGACCAACATAAAACCCTTCCCAGAGCATCACCACCACATATACATATAAAGCAGCATGTGTGGTCCAAAAAACATGGACAGAATGTTGATGTTCTCTCCGCATAAATCATTCAAATAATCCAATTTAAATATTTCCACTTTCAATATTTTCAAACCTTTTTTCCTCCTCTTTTTAGGGCAATCAAGAAAAACCCTTTTCGGAGGGGGAAATTAAATTACTTTAATAAAGCCGTAGCCTTCAGGTATTTTCGACCAAAAGGAGAGTTGTCATTGAAAGGCAGTGGCAGTCTCAGGCAATAATAATTACTGAGGCCCTGTGCCAAAAAAACAAGGTGATTCACTCCCTGTACTTCACGTCCACCGGCTCCTCGCACGACCACAACAATGAGTGAATAAATGCTCGCCCGAAAGCAAGCCGAACAACAAAGCTAAAAGGATTTGAATTGCTCTTAGCCAAATGCTTTATGATCAAGAGGAATATGTTAATCTTCCAATGTTTTGCAGAGTTCCACCATACGCTGAATCTGTGAGCGCCTGTAAATCTGATGTTTTATTTATACAATCTCCAGGCTTCACCAACTGTTGTATATACTTTCAAATCCTGACATCACAGCTCACGGGAGACTGTTTAGGGCACTTTTCTCCTCCATGTTAAAAACATCATGACATTGGAGTGTATTATATAGTAAGTATAGAGAGCCCCAGGGATGACGTATTTTTGTAGTCAGAACGCGGAAGTCCCGGACTTCCTGGTTCTGCACTGTTTCTGTCTATGGGATTTTTGAATGGGTTTTTGCCGCGATGTTTCAAATAAGGTCTCTGAGCAACGCAAGCTTAATCAAACGCGAAGTTCAGTCGGATAATCTTCACACATGAGGACCACTTTCATGAGTTTTGTAGCGTAAATGCGAGCCCTATAAGTAAAAAGCTCGAGCTAAGCTAATCCAGAACTACACACTGTCGCATAGGCTTCCACGTCACGTCAGCGCTCAACCTGGACTGTTGTTGATGTGTGCACTGATTACCCTGGGCTGAACGGGCTGAACCAGGTGAGGGAAGAGAATTTCCGTGTTCGTCCTTTGAAGTCGACTCAACAGTGTAGTCTCATTTAGCCGTTTGCTAGCTACCTGCCCTTTTAACGGCACGTAAAAGCTTAAAAACTCATACAAGTGGTCCTCATGTGTGAAGATGATATTAGTAAACACTGGTTCGCGTTTGATTAATCTTGCGTTGCCCAGAGACCTTATTAGAAGCATCGCGCCAAAAACCCATTCAAAAGTCCCATAGGCGAAAACAGTGAAGAACCAGGAGTGTTAGCATCGATGATTTCCGGACTCGTTCCTGGGGCTCTCTATAGAGGGTGTTAAAAAAATTAACACAACATTATAAAGCGATCTTCAAGTCAAGGTTATCATAGACAGGAGGGGTGGAGGAGGAGAACCACCGCCCGGTCACCATCTACGGCACAGAGGTAGAGAGTGTGAACAGCTTTAAATACCTAGGTGTCAACATCCACCTGGACCAGCCACACCACCTCTGTAGCCAAGAAGGCCCAACAACGCCTGCACACTGCGTCTCAGGTGACTAAAGAAGTTTGGCCTGAGACCCAAGATACTTCTACAGAGGCACCATCGAGAGCCTGTTGACCGGCTGCTTCACTTCCTGGTACGGGAGCTGCACCGTGATGGACCTCAAAGCACTGAGGAGAGTGAGGCGCATGGCCTCAAGAGGCCTGGAAAATAATCAAAGACTCAACCCACCCACTCAACATGTTCTCCTTGCTACCATCAGGGAGGAGATACAGAACCCCCAAATCCCGGACAAGCAGGCTGAGAAACAGCTTCATCCCCCTAAGCCACCAGACTCCTAAATAATAAATACAACCACCCAATAATGACTCTCAAACCCCTGGGCAAAATGCAATATTCTATTTATGGACAACAGCAATATACATGCACAGACAACAGATTTGTAATATTGATAAGGATGTTCTGATGTTGATGTACCAATAAGATGCATAACAAGCATGACCGACGTTTACTGACGATGATGATGATGATGATAACGATATGTAACAGAACACAACACAGCTCAAGAAGTTCACACGTGCGCACTTGTACATCGAGTGACAATAAACATCTTGTATCTTGTATCTTGAAGTCCTCCGCTTTAGTATGTTTGACTTGACATGATGGCGCTGCTGCTTGCAGCAGCAAGGACGTGAGAGAAGAGATCCTCAAGTTATGGAAATTAACTACCGTACTACAGTGTATGACAGATTAGCGTGAATGGGATTTCCACCTGGTGAGCTGAGGAATCGCTCCCTAGCAATGATGCAATAACAACATCTCAACATGCTGGGATGTTTGAGGGAGAAGGAAATGGTCAAATGTTTCTTACGCTTCAAGAACATTTCCTATGGGGAACGTCTTGTTTCTGGTTGGTTGGTAGGTCCACTGTTTGCCCTTATTTCCAGAGAAAGGAATATGAATAGATCTGTTTTCATTTAAAGCAGAACAATCACAGGCTGTTTGTTCCCCCCTAGTGCAGAAAAAACAACGATTTTCAAAGCTTAAAGTCCCTGGAAACCAAAAATATTTTATTATTATTTAGCATTTTGAGTTCATCACATCACATGACCCTATGTTAATAAGCCACCAGCCAAATTTGAACGATGATGAACGTCGCAAAGTATATAAATTTAGGTTTGACAGGTGTGGCAAAACGCATGAAAATCGATTATTTTTTAGAGTGTATTATCTCCCGCGGAATGTGTGGGCGTGTCCCATCTACAGCAGGGAAATTTCTGTCTCGGAGAGCGCGAGAGAGAGGGGGGAGGGAAACGGAGAGAGAGAGAAAGAGAGATGAGTGCACACACCGTGTGTGTGTGTGTGTGTGTGTGTGTGTGTGTGTGTGTGTGTGTGTGTGTGTGTGTGTGTGTGTGTGTGTGTGTGTGTGTGTGTGTGTGTGTGTGTGTGTGTTCGCGCGTTGCTCCCCTGGTTGCTCCGTGGCTCTGAGAGGAAGAGATCTCTGTCCGTTCTCTCTCTCTCTCTCTCTCTCTCTCTCTCTCTCTCTCTCTCTCTCTCTCTCTCTCTCTCTCTCTCTCTCTCTCTCTAGTCCGAGAGAGAGAGAGAGAGAGAGAGAGAGAGAGAGAGAGAGAGAGAGAGAGAGAGAGAGAGAGAGAGAGAGGAGCACATGGCTTGAAACCCGACACCTTGCTAATCTCACACACAGGCACAGGGAGACGGACAGCGAGGGAGCGCTGTCACTGGGGGCAAAGAACAGACTTGCCATAGGTGGGTGCGGATTGCACGCGTGTACAAAGGTTATATAGAGCTTATGACGTCATAAGCTCCTACATTTTAGCACCTCACGCGCTGCTCTCTTCAATGAGGAAGTATCTTGTAGAATCTTGTAGAAAAGTGTCGATTTTAAGGCTTTGGGTTGAAAGTAATGCATAATAATTTCGGAGGCATATAATTAGTAACATAAGATCCTAAATAACATAGTTAGAACGTTTTTGTGGATTTTGGTTTCCAGGGACTTTAATTTTACATTTAACATTTGGCCACCCAAGTTTGCTTTGAGTTTTCACACAATATATTCAGTGTAATTCTGACTACTTAGGGTTGAACCTGTGGCTTGTGGGGTGATAATTCCATGGTGTTTTTTATGAGCAGGGTCAGCAGCCAGAGAGCATGTGAAGAGCCTGCCAGTGCTGCCTACATGACCACATCCAGAGGAAAACATTGATGCAAGACAAGTTTATTAGTACAGCACACAGAGGCAACTCAAACTAAGAGCTTGACATCAAATAGAGAAAGGCAAAAGAGGATAGAGAAATAAAAAGATTAAAACAAGTATTTCAAAGCAACATGATAAACAATAGAAACAATAAAAATCACGATGGTCACCGTGCAATTTGGATACAATTATGACTGATATACAAATGTAAATAGACTAAATGAAAACGGCCAGCGTCCACCTTGGATCACTTCATAGCGGTTGCTAAAGCTGATTTTATTGGCGCCATAGTGAGCTAGGGCGAGCCGCACGCGCGCCAAATAGGACGTCATCATGTGATTCATGACCTGTCTCTGACCTCTAGTTCTGGTGTCCGACTGTTGCTAGTTTAGTCTTCAGACTTTAAATGCTGTTGTAGTGGAGGCCAGCGTGGTTGTAGGCTACTTGGCTCGAGGCTGTCATATGTGACATGAGTCACATGATTTTAGATGGGCCAAAGTAGTATCCTCTAGAGAGAGTGGCGTCAGTGGAGGACCAAAATGCGAGACTCATTAGCCAATGAACAGCCAGGAATGGGTCTCGCGCTACTTTTGAATGCTAAAATAAAGCTGATAATGTACATTTTGATTCAAGAACAAAAAAAAAACTTTCAGAGTACAACACAAACTGTCCATTTTGCTGCAACTCGACAGTGCTGCTTAATCCAGGACCTTACTTCCTGGAACTCTTGAGAGTAAAAAACTGGTCCATTGGAGTGGATGGAGATGTCGCGACTCTTCTATCTACATGGCTCTGGATCAAAGTAGGTATTTCCGGTGTATCTTGCCCATTCTATGGCCAGTAGAGTTGTAATATATTGTCATGTCATGGTGTTTTGGGGTCATTAATAAACGAGATTGATTCTGTTATTTTTCTGTAAATCTTTTGGTAGTGCTATTTTACATTGAAGTCAACAGGGAGATCGAGGCTTGCGTTTTCCCCCTAAAAGGGGGCGGGGCCTAATTGCAGATCTGATGTATATACACACTCTGCTCTGCTGTACATTGTAGCTGCGCTGCACGCTGGCTTCTCCAACACAACACCTGTAGCAAGGAAACCGCTCAAGACAAACAACTACGACGAGAAATAACACGTATCCTTCTTCTTGCCTCGCTATTATTCCAGACGCCACGGCGTCCCCGCGTTCACCCTCCTGCCCGGATAAAAGCGGCGCGGTGTTTTCAGAAGCCTGCTTGGTGGTTAGCTCGAGTGTCGCGCAGGCAGGGCCCCCTGTGGCTGTTGCCGGGCCTGGTCTCTGCAACGCTGCCTCTGCTGGAGAGATTGATCCTGTTTGTTTGTGGTTGTAGCAGTAGCAACATGTTTCTGGCTCTGAGCAGATCTGATCTGCACCTTCACTCGCTGGGAAAGAAAAACAACATTTTCACAGACGCAGGAGAGGAGAGGAGAGGAGAGGAGAGGAGAGGAGAGGAGGAGAGGAGGAGAGAGGAGGAGAGGAGAGGAGAGGAGAGGAGGAGAGAGGAGAGGAGAGGAGGAGAGAGGAGGAGAGGAGAGGAGAGGGAGAGGAGAGGAGGAGAGAGGAGAGGAGGAGAGAGGAGAGGAGAGGAGGAGAGAGGAGAGGAGAGGGGGGGAGAGGAGAGGAGGAGAGAGGAGAGGAGAGGAGAGGAGGAGAGGGGAGGAGAGAGGAGAGGGGAGGAGAGGAGAGGAGGAGAGAGGAGAGGAGAGGAGAGGAGGAGAGGAGGAGAGAGGAGGAGAGGAGAGGGAGAGGAGAGGAGGAGAGAGGAGAGGAGAGGAGGAGAGGAGGAGAGGAGAGGAGAGGAGGAGAGGAGGAGAGAGGAGAGGAGAGGAGAGGAGGAGAGAGGAGAGGAGGAGAGAGGAGAGGAGAGGAGGAGAGGAGAGGAGAGGAGAGGAGGAGAGGAGAGGAGAGGAGGAGAGGAGAGGAGAGGAGAGGAGGAGAGGAGGAGAGAGGAGAGGAGAGGAGAGGAGGAGAGAGGAGAGGAGGAGAGAGGAGAGGAGAGGAGGAGAGAGGAGAGCACTGAGGCACTGCTTCCAGAAAGGACTGTGCGCTGGCAGACACACAACCCTTTTGCTGTTCCTTTGTCTGCTGCACCTTGAACATGTTCACACCTCTATTGTTATTTCTTTGATCAACTTTCTTCTATTCCCCCTGCTGCTGTCGCCCGCTCGTGGCTCCGCCCCCTCTGTTGTCGATCTGGGAAGAGTTGTGTAGTAGACTAGCACATGCTTCCTCCAATACATGTGCATTTGCCAGGCACTTCTTTTCACCTGACAGCGAGGAGTTCCACCAGCAGGACATACTAATCGCGCGTGGGAGGATCACGCTATTCCCTCAGTTCCCCTCCCCCCCCCCCCAAAACAGGCATCCCGACTGGACCGACCAGAGGAGGCACTGCTAGTGCACCGACCAGGACACATACCCTTAAACCGGCTTCTTGTGTGCCTGTATGGACGGCCGACCAAGGGGCGAAGGTAACACGGGGGGCTTGAACCTGCGACCATCATGTTGGCAGGCAGGGAATCTAGCGCTGCACTTTCTGGGACGCCCACACCTTTATTTATGTGTTCATTGATTTGTACAGTACAGTATAACATACACTGTCAGCTTGCTCAATGATCTCGTGTCAATCTGTTGGATTGGAAATTCTTGAATGTGTGTATGGAACGCGTGTGCGTGCGTGCGTGTGTGTGTGTGTGTGTGTGTGTGTCTGTATGTGTGTCTGTGCGTGGGCAGGAAGTTGTATGTGTGTTTGCATGTGTGTATAGTGCGTGTGGGTGTATTTGCGTGTGTTGGCTTGTTGTCTCTCATGTGCACATTCATGTCCACATTGGAACAGAACAGACATAAGCCATGCGAGCACTGGCCTGGTTACAGCCCTCTCTGATGTGAGCTATTCAATTAAGCAGGGACACAAGTGGCTCTAAATAAAGACAGCCAATCATCCGGCCTGAGTCATGACCCACGCGGGCCCTGGGGGGCGGGGGGGACGGCTGGACTCCAGTACCTTATTAACTCAGTCTAGTCTGCTGTATAAATGGATTCATACTCCTCAAAAAAGGATGTCAGACATCACTGACGCTTTCGGGCTGGATTCAACTGCTCGGAACATTCCTCTGGCCTCCTTATCTTATCTTGTACCTCGTTTCTTTTTTAAGATAAGAAGAAAAAGGAATAGAAAGCATCGTTTAAAGTAACTGGTTTCTCTTGTGACAGCAGCTGCTAATATGGAATCCCTCAAGAGAAACCATCTGTCCAGGCTTTTCTCTGTGACTCTCCCTATAATAATCATTAAAAGACACAGCGTGTGCAGCGTCTACGTTTCATATCACACACAGCCAGTGTCACTCATTAACCCAGACGCCGCTGCTGCCCCCGACCCGGGGATACCCTGTCTGCTCTCTGCGGGGGCTCAACAAGCAGCTGGAACTGAAGGACCGCTTCCACACGCTGATGAAAACGAACGCGCTGCTCCGGGCACAAGCTAGCGTTTAGCACGGTGTGTAGTGTACGCACATCCAGGGGGGGGGGACACGACAGGTTTCTCCTCTCTGTGTGGCTGATCTTGCGAGGCGCTGACAGTCTGCGCCGTCCGCGCGGCGTGTTCCAATTGTCATGGCGCAAAAAGCACAGCAGCTGCTCGCCGCTAATTGCGGGCCTCAGGTGAGTTGGCAGCTGATGTTTTCTCAGACACCTGAACTAAGCGAACACAGCGGCAGAGGAGGAGGAGAGGACTCTCGTACGTCTCCAACGGCAGAATGAGAGACGCCCCCACATGGTCTTGAAGCAGACGAGTGAGTTAGGAAACACAACGCTTTCTGAGCATCAGGCTCGTGGTGACACCTGTCGTAGGAAGGAACGCCACGCTGCAACGTATTCATCGTAGCAGATGATCGTGGTGAGTCGGAAAAATTGTGAAGTGACAAAGAATCTAAGCCGGGGTGGGATAATTTAACTTATCTCGAAGAGAGATTGACTTGCTTCAAGAATTTCCTTGAATGAGTTGCCTTGATATTATTGGAGTGATCTGCCTTATTTTAAAAAGAAATCACACCCAGGTGTTGAAGTAAGAGGTGCAGGTTTGCGCAGGTCGGACCCTCTTCCCCCTCTCTTTGGCACTGTGTGTGTGTGCGAGCTGCTTTCTATCTCTGTTGCCTATCCACCTCGAGACTCTGGGTGAATCCCAATTCCCATCTTAACCCTCAATCTTAACCCTCAGTCTCAAAAATCTGCGCTCCCGCGAAGTGCTAGTGCTGTCACATGCCATGCTACAACATGCTATGCTACAACGTGTTCACATGCTATGCTACAACAACATGCCATGCTACAACAACATGCCATGCTACAACATGCTATGCTACAACATGCTCACATGCCATGCTACAACATGCTATGCTACAACGTGCTCACATGCCATGCTACAACATGCTATGCTACAACATGCTCACATGCCATGCTACAACATGCTATGCTACAACGTGCTCACATGCCATGCTACAACGGATGGACAGACACACACGTCACTTATAGAAGCGGCTGCACTGCTTAAAGATATTGTCACTATTGAATCTCATCCCAATTGCAGCTTTCTTTTGAGGAAAACAATATGACACTTTGTCTTGTTAAGTGCATATTTGCATTTTTACCATCTGATCACAGCAGGGTGCATTAAGTGACAGGTGTGGATGCTCAAACATCTTGCTTACATTATTATGGGATCTTCTTAACCAGATATAATAGAAGCCAGGCTGGCTGGAAAGGTGACTGACAACTGAAAATAAAATATTGAAAAAACAACAACAACAACAGCTGTAACAGTATCCATCCTCTGTGCAGTTAAGCCAAAGCGCATGCGTCCCCCCCTCCCCCCCACACACACACACACACACACACACACACACACACACACACACACACACACAGGCACCTGAACCCGATCACCATTTAGAACCGTTCTGAAACAACTCGTTTTGCGACAAATAAATGAAATGTGAGAGAGCTGCGTATGTGAGGAAGAGATCCATAATTGCTTATTTTATTTTCAAATAACAAATAAATGGCGTACGCTAAAGACTATAATAGCTTTCTAATCGAGTATGACCTTTCCTGTGGGTGCGTATGAAAGAGAGAAAAGAGAAGGAAAGAGAGACAGAGACATAAAGAGAGAGAGAGAGAGCGGTCAGAGAGGGAGAGAGAGAGAGAGACGAATGAGAGACAGAGACATAAAGAGAGAGAGAGAGCGGTCAGAGAGGGAGAGAGAGAGCGAGCGGTCAGAGAGGGAGAGAGAGAGAGAGGAATGAGAGACAGAGACATAAAGAGAGAGAGAGAGCGGTCAGAGAGAGAGAGAGAGAGAGAGACAGAGACATAAAGAGAGAGAGAGAGCGGTCAGAGAGAGAGAGAGAGAGAGAGACAGAGACATAAAGAGAGAGAGAGAGCGGTCAGAGAGAGAGAGAGAGAGAGAGTGGTCAGAGAGAGAGAGAGAGAGACAGAGACATAAAGAGAGAGAGAGAGCGGTCAGAGAGAGAGAGAGAGAGAGACAGAGACATAAAGAGAGAGAGAGAGCGATCAGAGAGGGAGAGAGAGAGAGAGAGAGCGGTCAGAGAGGGAGAGAGAGAGAGAGAGAGAGGGAGTAATACTGCTCTGGATCTGCTCCCCTGTTACCCTGTGGCGATGACATGCTCTGTAGGAGTTTGTCCATTAGAACGCACTGACCTAATGTAATAAACATCCAGGCTGATTCCTCCCAGACTGTGGGCACTTCATCACACATGATAAACCCTGTTCTGTTAAAGGCTGGGGGGGGAGGGTGAGGCAGGGAGACTGGAGCGGGGGGGGGGGGAGTGATGCTTACAGGGTGAGCAGTGAGGGAGAGGGGGAGTGGAGTGATGCTTACAGGGTGAGCAGTGAGGGAGAGGGGGAGTGGGGTGATGCTTACAGGGTGAGCAGTGAGGGAGAGAGGGAGTGGGGTGATGCTTACAGGGTGAGCAGTGAGGGAGAGGGGTGATGCTTACAGGGTGAGCAGTGAGGGAGAGGGGGAGTGGGGTGATGCTTACAGGGTGAGCAGTGAGGGAGAGGGGTGATGCTTACAGGGTGAGCAGTGAGGGAGAGGGGGAGTGGGGTGATGCTTACAGGGTGAGCAGAGAGGGAGAGGGGGAGTGGGGTGATGCTTACAGGGTGAGCAGTGAGGGAGTGGGGTGATGTTTACAGGGTGAGCAGTGAGGGAGAGGGGGAGTGGAGTGATGCTTACAGGGTGAGCAGTGAGGGAGAGGGGGAGAGGGAGTGGAGTGATGCTTACAGGGAGAGGGGTGATGCTTACAGGGTGAGCAGTGAGGGAGAGGGAGAGGGGGAGTGGGGTGATGCTTACAGGGTGAGCAGAGAGAGAGGGAGGGAGAGAGTGGGGTGATGTTTACAGGGTGAGCAGAGAGGGAGAGGGGGAGTGGGGTGATGCTTACAGGGTGAGCAGTGAGGGAGAGGGGGAGTGGGGTGATGCTTACAGGGTGAGCAGTGAGGGAGAGGGAGTGGGGTGATGCTTACAGGGTGAGCAGTGAGGGAGAGGGGGAGTGGGGTGATGCTTACAGGGTGAGCAGTGAGGGGGAGTGGGGTGATGCTTACAGGGTGAGCAGAGAGGGAGAGGGGGAGTGGGGTGATGTTTACAGGGTGAGCAGTGAGGGAGAGGGGGAGTGGGGTGATGCTTACAGGGTGAGCAGAGAGGGAGAGGGGGAGTGGAGTGATGCTTACAGGGTGAGCAGTGCAGCCATTACAAAGGGCAGAGAAGACAGGCTGTCATGCATTTGCGTCATCCTCAAACCCCCTTCTCTCTCTCTCTCTCTCTCTCTCTCCTGCATTCTGCTTCAGTCTCTCTCTCTCTCTCTCTCTCCTGCATTCTGTTCAATCTCTCTCTCTCTCTCTCTCTCCTCCTGCATTCTGCTTCAGTCTCTCTCTCTCTCTCTCTCTCTCCTGCATTCTGCTTCAGTTGTCAGGAAAATTGGCAGCAGTGAGAGTGAAGAGAGAGGGATGAAGTTGAGCTCAGAGGCCATGCTCGCTCGCTCGCTCGCTCCACCACTGGAAGAAAGAGAGCGAGAGAAGGTGAAGGCCCTCCCCCCAAAAAACTCTGGAGAGGAAGAGAAAAAAAAGGAAACAAACAGGTTATTTTTAGAACAGCCTTCCTCGCTGTGTGGAAACTTTATACAGCGACCTGGAAAGTTGTCCATCTTGACAACATCAGAGCAGCACCTTATTCGCGGCAGGGCCTAAACGAGCGAGCGGTTAAATGACCTCGTTAGCATCGCTGCTGTGTTCAAACAGAAGACGTGTTGGATGGTAGGACTGCTCTGCTCTGTCTCTAGAGCAGCTAAATTGCAGGGTCTGTCCTCTGCCGTGAATGTTAATCGAGCCGGTAAACATTATCGCACTCCTCATCTCGCCACCATTAGCAGAGCTCTCACTGCTCGGACTGAGGAGGAGACACAACATGTGTGCTGTTTATCTGTCATTCATTCCACTTGTGATCTCTGCTGCTAAGCACAGTAAGAGAAACGGCGCAGGCTGGAGACCACATTATGTGGGAGGGGTATCTCATCTTTTCTATCGTCTATTTTACTCTAAACAGGTGAGTTATATGAAAATTCACCCCTCGTACAAGTTGCCATGAAAGATTAACCCACCGATACCTGATGCAGCATTTGTGTGTGTATCCCTTTAAGACCGTTCGCGAACACAAATGAGGGATATACACGCAAATGCTGCATCAGGTATCAATGGGTTAAATTAGCTATATAGGGTTTGGGTTCAGTGCTTAATCAATGTTACAAGGTGGACATTTTAACATGGGGGTGAACAGGCACAACGTCACTTCCGGGCCCTGCCTCAAGTGGCCATTCGAGGAACTACTGTATAGGGGGCGCTGTTCCTGAAACGAAGCCGCCTCCTTTGAGCAGAATGTCCAGCAGCAGGAAGTGATGTCATAATAAGAGGAGAACGCCCATATTTAGAAGGCCACCTTTTTCACTGTTCTTCTACACATCGGTGGTGGCCTGTCAGTGCTGCTGGGTCCACATCATCATCAGCCTGTATCTTCCAGAAGCAGACACACACTCAGCCTCTAACACTGTATCAATATAAACCTCCGGGCTTTGTTTGGCTAAGGACTGACCTGTCTCGTAGTCATAGAAGAACTAGCCAGGTGGGCTCCGCTCAAAAACAATGGAGGATATTGTGGTGCCGTGTTGCCACGGCAACGCAGGGCTTTAGTGATTAATATACCTCCCACAGTGTGCTCTCATTTATCAGACAGCAAAGTGAGAACCGTGGGAACCTGCAAGTCGCTCCAGTGCTGGACTACAGTGCTGTCTCACTCTCATGTCAACTATAGTGCAATTAGTGCATTAAGTAAAGAGTTAAGTAAAGCTATTTTTCCACAATAGTATGTTTGTATTTTGTATGCCTTGTATCATGCAGAGTCGTGTGGTTGCTGGAGGTTCTGCTATGATTCAAAGCACTAAAATAACAGCGACATGTCAAACTGGCCTGTGAGGGAAAGTGAAGGCTGCCACAGAGCAGAGGTAGAGGACTGTCAGAGGTAGAGAGGCTCAGATAACAGAAGAGGAACTCCTACAGTATCACATGTTATTGTCTTCTTTTTACAGTGAACTTGAGATGAAAAGGGGAAAAGCAGGAGAGTTGTTGGATGAGAGAGGTCTACTTGGCACTGATCCAGGTGACATCTACTCACAGGGAGAGACTGGAGCTGACAGTGGACCTCCACACATCACAAACACCTCACAACACCTGATAAACACCCACCACGTCCTCCTGAGGCTCCTCAAGTGTGTTCCTCTCTCAAAAGCCTGCTGGAGATGATGTCTACAGGAGAGACACCACTGTGCTGTGATGGTGTGCTGTGCTGTGTGTCATCTCTGACACATTGTGCTAAATCCATTACAGGAGCCAGGGGTATCTATTGTCTGATCGGAGGCCAAGGCCATGAGGAGTTCACTCCTAATGGGATGTGTGTGTGTGTGTGTGTGTGTGTGTGGGGGGTGTGTGTGTGTGTGTGTGGTGTGTGTGTGGGGGAGGACGGGGGGTGTGTGGACAGGCAAAGGATAGCCATGACCTTTCACCTCTACTCGTACACAGCCCAGCTGACAGGAAGGAGATGTGGGGGGCGGGACGTGTAATTAAGTGGATGGTATGCAACTTATGCTCAGGTTTGTTGATTTATTGTCTGCCTCTGAGTGGTGGTGCTGATGTTGCTTTAAATGTGTGTGTGAGCGTGTGCCTGTGTGTGTGTGTGTGTGTGTGTGCGTGTGTGTGTGTGTGAGTGCACGCACGCACACATGCATGTTCTCCCTGAAGGGATTATTACAACACCAAATTAATCTGTGATTAAAAAATGCTGTGTAAAAGTTACTTTGCCATGAAGGTGACTGCACACAGACAGACACTCCTCTTCTCTCTCTCTCTCTCTCTCTAAAAAGTGAACTAAATTCTAGGGATGGGCATCGAATTTCGAATTTTCGAATAATCGTTATTATCAAGGTCGACTTTTATTATTGAAAGTCGAAATTCGAAAATAAAATAAAAAATGTTTTTTTTTTTTTTTTTTTTGTGAGTGAAATGTTGCATTGATGTTCCCCTGATTCTAAGTATAGTCGAATCGATTGGTTTGAGCAAGTAAAACAATTTTTATAAGCATTTTAAGCAAGGTTTATGGAAAAATGAATGGCAGATGAAATCCCATGAAGAGGGAGAGGGGGTGACTTTGGCACCCCTTTGGCACTAATAAAGCCTTAGGGTCCTTACACATCAAGAGCGATGCGAATATACGGCACGAAATTGCGATACGAGTTTTGACCCACCTGTCAATCACAGCCACAGATGTGTACACGTCGGAAGCGAATTTCTGAAAAATCGACCGTGGTTCGAAAAAAATAAACACCGCAATAACGCTGGGCGAAACTTCGCCGTTGGTATGCACGGTTGCATTGACTGATATAGGTTCGGAAAATATTATTGACGTGCGAATTAATCGCACGAAAAAAACGTGCTCGGTGTGTAAGGACCTTTAGACTTAGAATCAGGGGAGACAATGCAACATTTCACTCACAAAAAAAAAAAAAATATATATATTATTTTCGAATTTTGATTAAAAGACAAATTTGGCCAGCGAATTTCGAATAGTGTTTTTGCTAGAAATGCCCATCCCTACTAAATTCCTGCCTTGCAAATAAGTCAACATCTTCACATCCCCCATATCCCACTGGGGGAATATGAAGATGGCATAATCAATACTGTAATAATATGTGCCTATTCAACTTTTGACTGTGCCCCGCACCGTTATTTTGATGTGGTTACATTACAAAGAAAACACACAACAGATCAGTGTTAATAACAGTGCTGGAGGCTCCTCCCCCCCCCCCCCCCCCCCCCACTTGAAAGCAGAGCCTGAGGTTTTGCTGCACTTGAACCTGTCTCTCCTCCACACCCAGAGAGCAGGGTGCTGCTGCTGAGGTTTTATTTGCATTTTAATATATCTTCTGACAAATCCTGGGGGATCCGGGCCATTAGGAACCTGGGCTAAAGGTACTGTACATGAATGCTAAATGAGCTGTTAAATAAAATCACCCCTCTCATATTTCCTATCTGGGGAGGCTTGGCGAGCGCCCGGGCGAATAGCCCCAGCGCTACCAGTGACATATCGCTCTGAATGAGAGCGAGTGGAACATATGTCTGGGCTCTTTGCTGAGCGGGGACGGCTTTTAGCGACGCGCCTCGTCTCGTTGTCGGTGGTGCTCGGGCGATATCTCTTCATGTGGGCGATGCCGTAAGCGATGCCTGGCCGAGGGATTATGCATCACATGCTTCAACGTAATGAAACATCCTTTCAATCTGAGCACGTTTCCATGAAATTACATTTTTCTTAAGGAGCATCCCTGACAAATGTGCACATTTTGGGGGGGGGGGGGGGGGGTTCCATATCTTGCATCGTTGTGTCAGGTGATGATCTCAATTTGAATGAATATGCATAAAATATATGATATATGATATCTTTCATTCCATGACATAATAGGTTTTCGATCATGACGCCTATTAGGGACTTTGCAATGGCAACGTCAGCTCACTGAAGGATGAACAGATAAGCTTCTCAAAGAATCGCTTCATGAGAGAGAGAGAGAGAGAGAGAGAGAGAGAGAGGGGAGAGAGAGAGAGAGGGAGAGAGAGAGAGAGAGAGAGAGAGAGAGAGAGAGAGAGAGAGAGAGAGTGGTGTCTTCTTCGTGAGACCATCTTTCTTCTGCATCACACAGATATTGAAGGCGTGATACACACCATACAGCCCACCGGCTAAACGTTTGCAGTATTTCACAGGCCTGCCCCTCGTTTGCATTGTGTGTTCCGTGGTGCTGAACATCAATAGGCTAATGAGAAGCATGAAAAAAGACCTCTGACGTTCTCTGGCCTTCCTCGATGTAGAAGCCATCTCTCCAGTGACTCTTGGTTTCATGCTGCTGGAAAGTCTGGGCTTCTTTGCCGAGGCCGTTCCTCCTCCAACATGAAAGTGTGAGTTCACGCTAACTTGGCCTTGAACTTCACGCTCCCTCCCTCCCCTCTCGCTCTCTCGCAGCAGCATGCCCGCCCGTCTAACCGCACATCAGAAGCGCCGGCTGTTAGAGCAGCGTGGTGAGCAGCGAGCGATGTGCAGTCCACCTCCACCACCGAGGTGTCTGCAGCATGGGCGAGAAGTTGAGCGAATCACCGGGACTTTTCAACCAGTTAAAAATCTTGTAAAAGTGTGATTATTATTTGTGATCTGCTTTTATATGTCTGAACCTGACAGCACTGTTGGTTGGCCTGATGCCAACCAAAACCAGTGATTGCGGAGCAGAGCGCTAGCCTCCCTCTCTCTTGGCAGGGCCGGGGGGCTCCGGGGGGCGCGCTGAGGATGCGTAAATTCGCCAGAACTCCTGAAGAATCGGGACTAATCTGACAACACCGCCGGGGAGTAAAGGTTAATAGCAGCCGGCATAATATCATTAGATTCATCAGGGAAATGATGATGCTCTTTCAAAAATGGCAATGCTGCTTATCGAGTTTTGAAAGGAATTTGCTATCATGAACTAACCACACACTCCTCACTCACAATAAACGGATATTTCATTTTGCCTGTTACTTAACTCGGTTGGGAAAATGTCAAACCAGCCTTTGCTTGAGGCAATCCAGATATTGTTTTGGGGGGGGGGGGGAGCTCTCAAGATAGCTGCATTGCAAAAATACATGTACTGTACAGTAGAGATACGTACTTTAACTGGAAGGAATCAGAACATTAAGTTCTCTGACAACACGGCTAATTATGAGGATTTAGAACCGGATTTTTAGTTTTACACCACATGTAAGAGTTTGTCATAGGCACCGAGTAGTAATAGCCCTATAGGTCTATGCTTGAGGGATATTTGCCATTCTCTTCATTACATAGATGTGCACCGCCATTATCATACGTTATGCAAATAACAATGTAATGTATTCATTTTCATGGGCTTATTTTAATTACCTTGACATGGTGGGGATCAAAACATGTACAATGAAACGGCCGACGTATTAAAGCCCTCATTTGTGTGCCTTGAGGCTTGCATACAATTTCCATCATTTCATAATTTCTTGTTAATTGAGCTCCGTAACAGTGAGGCTGCAGCCACACAATGGCAGTGTTACAGTGTTACAGTGTTACTGTTACAGTGTTACAGTGTTACAGTGTTACTGTTACAGTGTTACAGTGTTACAGTGTTACAGGACACACAACTATATCAACTGTAGCTTATCTCACTGGAATATCTGTGTCTGAGAGATGGTCAGATGGACATCCACACTTGTTCATGTTCATTACAATTGTGATCTAATTGATATAAATATAATTGATATGAATATAACTCCTCACTAGGGCTATAACGATAACCGGTTTTAATGATAACCGTGATCAAATTCCTTATGATAACCATACCGTTTCAAATTTTCATGATCATTAAAACTAATCAACTACCATGATTACAGTGCTTTGAAAAACATGGTCAATACTGTCCATCATCCACCAAAGTTGGCAACCGTCTCCCAGATGCAGACGCGCAGCCTTGGAGACATTTCAGTGAGTGTATCAATCCTTTTTGCATCTGAGTTTTCAATATCAAACTTAGTGAAATGATTTCTGTGAGTGTATTAGTACTTTTTGAACATTTTCAGGACATTTTAACAAAGCGTGATAATAATACTGATCACGGTGATCATTTTGGTCACGATAATCGTGATGTGGAGTTTTCATAGCGTTACATCTCTACTCCTCACCATATGGGCACCTGGGAAAACTTGATAGCCATATTGAAAAGGGTCTGTTTTGCTTCTGTTTAGCCGGAAGTGGAAGATGGAAGCGAGGTTGGGGGTTTGATTCCCACCGGAGCTTCTCATGCTAAAAATGTATCACTCGTGATATGATATTGAAGCGTGCTTTAGATAAAAGCATCAGGCAGCAGCACGTAGTAGTATAATGTTATGTCCTGGGGGGGACTGTGGCTTTACAGCTCGTCTGTGAGGGATTTATAATGCGGTTACAAATTTAGCCCCGCAAACACACAACATGCAGAAAAGCTGGATCATTCATATACGGAATATGGTGCAAATGATGTACATGACATTGACACTGTGTTCTGTGTTGTGCTGCTGCTGCTCACCTGCGTATTTCAGCTTCTTCTTGCCATCTGTTAGGGCTTTTGAGAACAACATCAGTTAGTTGAATGCGATTGTCTGCAAAAAGGCTTAATATTCAGAATGCCCTGAGACCTTGAGGAAGCCTGAGGGAACGCTGATATTTTTAGTCATATTTATGAGATGTGCTTTGCTTTCCTCTCTCGGGGGAATTGCAAGAATTGATTAAATCGGTAAAAAGGCATCCCAAGGACTTTAATGACTTCAAATAAGGTCGTGTGGCCGGTTGACCACATTACACCTGATGCCGTCCGCCAAAGTTTTCTGATGGAGCTGGAGCAGCTCAGATATTTCCTTATCTGACTTCAGGCCGCATCGTGCGACACACCCAATTTCCCCCGGGATAATAACGCTTTCATCTAATCTGATCTCATATAGTCAGGTGAAAATGCTCCGATATCGATGGTGTTGCACTTTTAAACTCCAAATGCACCCACTTCCCTCCAGGAACAGGTATAATATGCTGGTGATTTTGATGTTAGCATTCAAACACCTGCTGATTATTTAAACGTCGCAAAAAAATAGCATTTTGAAACACTTCGATTATCTACACAGAATCCAACCAGGTCATTTATAAATCGGCTGAAGCTCAGCGAACCTTCTCCTCTGGATCAACAAGTCATCTAAAGAGGTGGACCACAATGAATATACTCTACAGACAATATTTGATTTGATCATCTTTATTTCAAACATGTAAAAGAAGTTTAAAAACAAAAATATGAAATGAAAGCAAAAACATAAAAGACTAACAAAAGAATAATCCAATAAACTCAATAGGCAAAACTATCATTTGCAACACAAATTAAATATTGCATGTTCGAAAAGTTCTGAACAAATGTTGTACTAAGAAGCATCTGTTTGAGGAGTCACAACATGGACAAAAGAAATAAGAAATGTATTTAAAGAAACAAAAGCACTGAGGCTAAATGTGTAGATTTATACAAAATAGTGCTGAACAGATGGTTGAAAATGGCAAAATAGCATATCATCCCTGCTCATGAATTCATCGCTTTAAGACTTTCCATAAGCCAAAAGTATCACAGCTGAAAATCAGATCTTACTTTTTTCCTCTGATGCTCTCATCTTAGCCTAAATGAAGACAGACGCTTTCATTTATTTGCATAATTTATTTCCTGTATTAATTTGTTATTCATAGGATATGGGGGAATTGGCGGGCGTGTTTCCTCTTCTGTCTTCTGCAGATATCAGCACTTACTGGCAGATTAACACAGTGTGGTGCCCCTAGGGGTGACGTCACTTGAAGTGCACCCCTCCATGCACTTGAGAAGAAGCAGAATTTACTGTGCCAATAAAGAGCCTAGATTTACATGAACTTAAACCAGAGGCTTTTAAAGTGGGAGGCGGGCCTCTGCACTGCAGGGGGGGGGGGCCCGCCCCAAGCAGTTTCAGGGGAGGCTCAGTGAATGGAAGCGAAAAGATATTACATTAGTTATTACATGAGTTATCAAAAGGAGATCACGTAGAATAGCCTAAATGTATGTGATTTGGTGAAAATATAGTTCAGAGATACAGGAATTAAAACGGTAGACGCTCAACACACATACTGTGTAGGGTATGCAGACAAAAGTAAGACAACTGGGTATAATATTGTTTAATCGATGCATCGCGATGCGGACACGTGAATCGAATCGAAGACAGATAATCGCTAAAACGTTTGTTTACATTTATGTTGACATCCAGATTGTAAAGCACTTTCTAAGTAAAAAAGGGAGTTGATATTTATCTGAATGTTTGTATTACCGTAATTGACGAAAACGTAGCCATGAGCAGTAATAATATGGAAAATTGAGGATGTGATACTTGGAGGTGCGATACTTTGAGCTGTATCGAGATGCATCGTGGAGTCGAATCGAATCATTGACGGATGAATCGTAATCGAATCGAATCGTGAGGCCAGTGAAGATTCACAGCCCTATAGTATAATCCAGCCCGTGTTCTAGAGCGTAACTCCCCAACATTCCCCCAGCTTATGGTGTAACTTCCTCGTATGAATTCAGTAGATATAAAATAAGGTGAATAAAGGCACCTCTATATTAAAAAGGGACGTCCCTAAGAGATCAAGACTGGAATCTACAATATCCCCCCGACAAGGCAAATAGACCGGTGCCCCCGGGTGCTCGCCTGATGCCATATATGGATCAGATCCGGCCCATCTTCCAGCTCAAGTGCTGCAGATGTACCCCGAGTTCTTTATTGAGTGACACCTCTCTCTTTTTTTTCCTCCTCTCTGAGGCTGCGAAGTCTGTCTCTGCGTTTGTCCACTTCTGACAGCATTTCCACCAAGAGGAAAATCCTCAGAAAGCTCCTTTATTGCTTGGCCCCCCTCCTGTCATCCTGGAAAGGTCAAGCTGCGTTTGGAGCGAGCCAAAGTCCATAACTGTGCTCTGAGTTTAATGATCTGGGCGCCACTGTTCTGCCCAACCCGGTTGGCAGACTAAAATCTTTGCAATCTTTGACTTTCTGCAACCCCACGGATACGTTGACTCGCTGAACGTTTCTGAAGCAGAAATACGTTGCATATATCAACATTTCAACAAGACCTCCGGCAACTACAGGAGCGTTTCCAATGTACATTTGAAAATGTTGGTTCATTTGAAAATGTTGCTCGGTTTCCTACGTTAATTTGAAAATATTACGCAGATAAAACAACTTGGGTTATGGTTAGGCAACTACAACAACTTGGTTAAGGTTCAGGTTATGTTGTGGTTTGTTTGTACCTTTTTTGATTCAGGGGAGCTTCCTGAGAGCAATGCTCAGTTTTTCACGAATGCCCTCCGGTCACAAGCTCGCTTCTCTAACCTTTAGGCCACCATTGCCCACACTGCCCACTGGAGGGAGTTAGGGTTAACTACAAAAACGTTAAATGCCACTTAGGGTTGAAATGTAGGATTTGGAAACGCTGGGTCTCCTGTGTCTAAGGCAAATGTTAATGGCCTCCACAGCTCTGACCACGACACCCTTACTTATCCACCGTGCTATTTCGATAGCAGACTCTCGTTATTTACGTTACGTTATTACATTATGATGATTATTAGGTCTGGGCTATGAAACATCACATGCGTCTAGAAATGTTGATATGCAACATATTTTTTACTTCAGAAACTTTGAGATTCATCTTATCCGTGCAGAAACAGAACACGGCACATTTTATTCGGGGCGAATGGGCTGGTTCTGCCACTTCTCCAATCCAGGGGTTAGCCCGCCGCCATTAGGTGGGGCTCAGCTGAGGTGGCTGGTTCTGACTCTGGTTCTGTGTGATTGCGCCTGTTGGAGCGAGGGGAAGGAAGGAGAGCTTTTCTCCAGAAAGGATTTGACTGGAGATGTGCTTGGTGTGACTCAGCAGCAGCAGAATTACCTCAGCGCTCTGGGTGCAGGCAGCCTCCACGACTAAATCACTTGTGACACAGAGGGAAATGTTTTGAACGCTGTTTACATTCAACAAATTATCTCTTTCCACTTTGCCTTTAGGAGAAGAAAGCCAGCCAATTACTCCAGATGTAATATTACACTCAACAATCCTCCGAATGACTTTTGTGTGTGTGTGTGTGTGTGTGTGTGTGTGTGTGTGCATGTGGGGGCCGTATTTAGTTAATATTTGAATAAGTAAATCACCTCAACTTTTTCTTAGGGCTGCTTGATTATGGCAAACATCATAATCACGATTATTTTGACTGATATTGAGATGCCGATTATTTAACGCGATTATTTTTTTTGCAACATCAGACATTTACTGAACTTGAAAAAGTTGTCTTTTTCATACAGTACTGGATTTCTTTGAACTTTAAACATAATTGAACTGAAAAATAAAGAGATACATGGAAATAAAGGTAATATATATTATATACCGTAAATTCCGGACTATAAGCCGCACCTTTTTTCCCGTTTTTTGGCCTTTTTTGGCCCCTGCGGCTTATATAACGGTGCGGCTTATCTATGGATTTTTCAGAAAAAAAAAAAAGAAAAAAAAAATCTCTCTTTTTTAGCACTCTTTCTAACTATAAATCCACTTCTGTTTTAATTTCCTCTCTTGCCCTCTTTTCACCACACTGTATGACACTGTATGACACTGTGTGCACTGTAAAAAAGAAACACAGGTGGTGTTGTGTTATGTTGTTTTGTTGAAATGTTAATAAATGGGAGCTTCCTCAAACAGCCATCTCTTTCCCGACAATCCCCTCTGTGCATGAACCCTTACATATGGTAATTAAACATTAAAACACACAAAAAAAAAAAAAAAAAAAAACATTAAAACACCCGCGGCTTATAGTCTGGTACGGCTTATATATGTAAAAAACAGTCAACTTTGCAGGTGCGGCTTATACACTGGTGCGGCTTATAGTCCGGAATTTACGGTATATATATATATATCCAAATATATCCAAAATATATCCAAAATAATTATTTTATCTCAATATCTTCTTTTCATAATTGTGGGAAGCCAAAATTGTAATTGTGATTAAAATTTGATTAATTGCACAGCCTTAGCTTTTCTTAGCATTCTTCTGTCAACTACCTTGGTTTGCCTCAACCTTACGATCTCTTCTCCAACGTGCAGTGAGAAGAACCTGCTAAGGTTCCACCGCCTACACTCATGAAACCTGTTGGGTAAAAAGGCACATTCAATCTGTGCTTGTTTTCTCTCTCTTAATGAGGATAACTGCCACAGAATGAAAAATGCAATGGAATCCAGGTAGAGTAGGCAGCTGCCCCTCCTCTCTCACCCCGAGTGATAAGTCTTCACTTCATCCACATCAGAGCGATGCCTCGGGGGACGGGGATGGGCGACACAGATAGACTCTCTATAGGTTCTTCTTCTGCAGATGGCTAGAAATGACCCACGAAACTAGCACATCCATCACGGTGTTGTTTTTGTGTGCGTGCGCGGCGCGCACCAGCATCAAATAATAAATCACAATCGTTAATGTCACGGGCGTTACAGAATTCACACTTGCATTATTATTCACCCTTTTGGGACGATTCACACGCTGTTTTTCGATCATTTTTTCAATCATATTGCGTTTCCATTTATCAATAGATTTTAAGTCATCCACTGCTCACACACAAAAAAAAAGTCTACTCAATGATTAGCCGTGTCTGGATTTAATTATCCTCAGAACCGATTCTGGGATAATTGTTTTTACATAAAGCCGTCTCTGACTACTGGTTACCCAACCAGACCACTAGTTTCATATCTAATCAATCTGAATGAATTCTGAGCTGCTGTCACTTCTGTGAGAATTATGGACTTGACCATAACGTTTTTAATTAACCCCGAGTACAATGTATCGGAGAGCTGTCCCAGCTGTCGGCGGCTATAACTCTGAGTAATGGGATGAAACGGCTTCACATATTTCACGCTGAACTTGATCTCGTATTGGAAAAACCGAAATGTCTTTGGCCGGACCGGAGCGGATTTTGCGGTACTTATCAAGTGATTACAGTAAGGCACTCTCTTTATTCCACTCCAGTTTCCATGGAGACGTGGCTTGATTTGACAAGCACAGTGTGTGTGTGTGTGTGTGTGTGTGTGTGTGTGTGTGTGTGTGTGTGCGTGCAGCCTAGAGAGACACAGCTGGAGGTAAACCCCAATTCCTTTTTGCTTAATGTAAAACGCACATCCTCTCTAACTGTAAGATTTTAGGATCACAGTATCCATGGCAACCAAAAGTCGAGCAACGGACAAATTGGTGCCGAGTCTTTCCGAGTCAACTCTAAAATAGTGGAGGGCTTTGTTAGACCAAACTCACTTTAATTGACTGAACCGACATGCAAACTCAATTAAGGCAATAATACAGTGATCTAGAAGGGCAGATGTGATTTTACGTGATATAAGAGGTTGTCAACGCCATTTTATAAACGACAAAAAAAACAACCTAGAAAGAAAAGCGGTGGTGTTCTGTTTGATGAATAATGCGGTCGTGTTCTGTGATCAACAAAAGCAGATTTATGTGGCACGTTTACGCACACGTTTGTCACGCGTGTTGTTAACATGCAGGGCCAGTTACTTTAGGATGGAGGCCAGATTGTGAAATTAGAATTGACATTTTCAATTTCCAATTTTTGATCCACGGTCTTCAGCACACACATGAACGTGCAGCTTCAATAGTCTTGTGTTTTGTACACAATGAGTGCACAAGTGTAGAGGAATCCTTGATCTATTATATTATTATTACGAACATTATAATATACAGTAGTCTGAGTGCAGTGAACATCAGAGCCAAAGGAAAAGTGTTGTCTTGAAATACCTCCTCAAAAAATCATACTCCTTGGTGACGGAGATGCTCTCACTGCACTCACTGTAGCTTTGTACCAGCAGGCACAAAAAAGACTTCTCTGTCCAGTCACCGTTCAATTGCCTGTTTTTAGTGTTAATTTGATCCCTTTTTCTTTTCTTTTCTGCCTTTTTTTTGTTTTGTTCCAGGCTTAAAACTCTTTAGATACAGATTTTTCGAAACGTGATTGAGAAAAATTAATGAAAATACTCTACCGGAACCCGAGGTGACGTCACGATATGAACTTTTGACCTCTATAGGATTGTTATTGGCACATTGGCAATATAAAAAGGCACATATATACAGTATATATATATATATTTTAATAAATTAATAATTCATACATATAGTGTGTAAATTCATTGCTCAGAGTCAATCAAAGGGCCTATTTGTAATGACTGAAGGGACTGATTTGGCCTGTGGGCCGCCAATTGGATAGTCTGTTCAATGTTATGTTATATACACAGAGACACACACACACACACACACACACACACACACACACACACACACACACACACACACACACACACACACACACACACACAAAGGCTTGACTAAATAGACTGAGAGAAAGGGGGTTTGGGGACTGCCTGGGGAGACAGTGGATTGGCTGATCCTAATTGCATTGTCCTGCTGTGGAGAAAATGTACATCATTACAGCCATTAGTTATAATCATTGGCGATTAAGGCCAGAGCGGGCAGCATATACAGGGGCCGGCCCATTTCCAACTGACAGCGGCCCCTGATAGGCTGCTGCTGTGGGACCATCATCACATGAATAATTAGGAGCATGTGCTATTTGTGTGTGTAAACCAATGCATGTATGTATCCATGTGTATGCATATGTACTGCATATGTTTACATATAACGTAAAGGAAAAAGGGTAAGGGCATTTTATAAGCTAGCTAGCTTCAGCCCTAAAACCCTTTCGGTCAGCCTTATGTATCTTTTGTTTTCTTCTGTTTTTTTTTTTCCTATTCTGTGAATATTCTTTGCTTTCTGATCGAAATAAACTAACTAACTAACTAACTAACTAACATGTGACAAGTGGCAGCCCCCTTTGGCCAGTTTCACACACTGCAGCCTTTGATTTCTTTGATCCCATGTGGCGATGTCATTGTGGGGTGTCGCTCAACGATGGCTGCTATTGTTTCATTGGACAAAATGATTGATGACTGCAGATTAGCAGTGGATGGTTGTGATGTGTCACACAGGACCATATAGTATGGACGGTAACAAAGAAGGGTCAAATGTTTTCCCAGTTTAGAATGTCTTTGAGTTGGAGTGAGCCTTGAGACTGCTTCAGTTCTGTGGGTTTTTTTTACCTTCTGGTCATACTGAAGGATATCCTTAAAATAGAATTTTTGTCAGCTTTTTTTTCTTCTTCTTTTGTACAAGTGTTATTTTAGAAAACGACATGCCAGCTCCAGTTTGCCACAAGAGACCTCCAGACTAATCCTATGAGTGTTCCTTTTCTCACTAGCACATCTATTATCCCGCTCTCTCAGGCCAGAAGTTCCACAACTTTTGAGACCAAGTAGCATTAGCAAACCAAATTTCCCAAGTAGGCCCTCCCACCTCCCACTGCGCAGTGCGGACACCATTTTCTTTTCTTTTCATGAAATAAAATGCACTGATTGAATGCAATACCATCAGAAACGCTAAATAACAACTAGGGATACACCGATAGCGATGTTCTTTTTCTCCAGTAGCTATGGTGTAGCCTGGTAAACCAGCCTGTGAACTCACATTTCATTTGGTTCTGCGAGACGGTCTGGCCCCAAGGCCTGGGAGGGTGTTAAGCAGAAGCTGCAAAGCGGAAGAGCCAATCAGCGACTGCGCTCAGTGCCCTGTGATTGACAGCGCAAGTTGGCCAATCAGGGGCGGACTGACGTAGTTGATGATGTGAATACAGGCCGACCCTGTAGCAAACATGGCGGCTTCCGAAGTAACTAACAGTAACGTGAACGTTAGCGTAAACCAGGACTATTCAACTGGCGGCCCGCGGGCCGGATACGGCCCGTTTGAATTTTGATCCGGCCCGCCAGAGTTTGATATATATATATATATATATATATATATATTTTTTTTGGGTGGGGGACAAAGATCTATAACTGGCCCGGGAGAAGCTTTTTTATTTAATTTTTCCTTGTTTGTTACATTACAGTGTTTGATTTTCATCATAATCTGGTTTTCCATAATAATAATAATAAGTTCAGTGTTTATGCCTGTGTTGCTGTCTGTTGTAGTGTAAAACGACTAAAGGGAGAGCAGGTGGTTACATGAAAGTGAGTGAGAAAAGGAGAAGATACTGAATAATGACATCACAACAGTATAATCCTAATGTTAATTTAAAATTACATATTCTTCTAAATATGGATAAAAGTCCAAAAAACATCAAATTTTCTTTGACGCTGCACTAGCGGGCAGCGTCGAGATTCCATTCCTTACAGCACCCCCTATTTAATAATAGTTCCAGCACGGCTGTGAAAATGTGGTGGCGGGTTGTGTCAAGTGTACATATAATGGCTCGGGGTCCGGCCCCCGGCCCCTTAGGTTTCTGACAATGTGGCCCCCTGAACAATTTAGTTGAATAGCCCTGGCGTAAACACAGCCATAAGTGAAGTTGTTGCAGAAATAGACTCAATAACAACAATTAAATAAGAGCAAGAGTAGGTGCTTGCGGAGTTTCTCGGCGGAAAATACGTTTTTGCTTTTCTATCGACTGGATTTGGCAAAAATCATTGACAGCAGATTCAGCCATAACGCTACTTGCTAATGTTGCTGCTGGCTCTGAACTAAACAGCGGCCTGTGATGACGTCACTTGTTTTGGTTCGCTGATTGGCTGAAGGCGTTTGTCTGTCAACGCAATTACGCCCACCCATGCTCCCGCCCCTGCTAAGGACTCTGTGAAGAGTTGGAGCCAGACCGTCTCACAGAACCACTGCAGTGGCTGCAGTCTACTGCATTTAATGACACCTTATTCTTCTGAATAAATTAATTGTGTGCAGTTCAGTCTGCAATTAACATCCCACAATTAATGTCTGATTTCGGAAGAATAAACTGTTGTGAAAAATACAGTAAGACACTTTATGTACTGTGTGGTTTGACTGTGCAGGTCTTTCATGGTTTAGGCTGAAACAGTTCAGGTGTAATAGCTAGCTACCTACCACCACTATACATTAGCATGCCATTAGGTCCCCCCCTCTTTGCATATCGGGTTGAGCGTGCATTTTACAAGAATATATAATTAAATAAGCCCAGTGTGTTTGAATTAGTGTGGAATAGGAGGGCACTTATTGTATTATTGGTCCAGGCTGCCCATTAGTTATCCTTGACTTCCATACAAATTAATTTAGCCTTCAGCGCGCCGCCGAGCAAGTAGGAGGCTATTCAGTATGCATGGCCGCCTGCTCCACTCTGATTGTACAGTTTGTGTAGCACAAGCACAGGTCAAAGGTCAACGGCGAAGGTCAATTAGAATCCCATCTCTGGTGGCCTAGCTTTTCCAAGGCCAGGGTGAACCTGAGTGTGATCTCCAGAGGCGTGGGGAAGAATGGAAAGAGGAATAGGCTGTCACACTCAGGCCCACGCTGCAAAAGAGCGAATTAGGACTTGTTTCCCCTCCAGGGGGTGTGGGGGGTGGGGGGTGTGGGGGTATTTGAGACAGAGTCCCTTACAATCAGCCCAAGGTCTGCCCCTTTTTTAGAGCAGGAGACGAAAGGACACCGTTGATTAATTTAGACGGAAAAATAGTTTGCAGCCTGTGCACCATTTTCTAAATGACACAGAAGACGCTAATCGCCGACAATCCAGGTGCCTGAAAGACAAGAGGATAGAGATGACAGGCTAATTAGTTTGGTTGCAGCCTGGATCAGAATAGAAAGTAGCGATGATGCTGCTGCGGTGCTGTGAACCAGGGTGTAATGAAGACAGCCTACAGCTGGCGTGTGAGAGCCAGCGTGGCCCTGAGACCTCCGGGTTCCCGTCTAGAGGCGTGGGCAGAGAGACAGCCAGACTCTCCCCCGTGACTAGGCAATGTTTGTCTCTCGTGTGCGTGTGTGTGTGTGTGTGTGTGTGTGTGTGTGTGTGTGTGTGCATGTGCATGTGTGTGTGTGTGTGTGCGCGTACATGTGCGTGCGTGCGTGTGTGTGTGTGTGTGTTTGCGTGCGTGCGTGTGTGTATGTGTGTATGTGTGTGTGCGTGTGTGTGTGCGTGTGCATGTGTCTGTGTGTCTGTGTGTGTGTGTGTGTGTGTGTGCGCGTACATGTGCGTGCGTGCGTGCGTGTGTGTGTGTTTGCGTGCGTGCGTGCGTGTGTGTGTGTGTGTGCATGTGTGTATGTGTGTGTGCGTGTGTGTGTGTATGTGTGTGTGCGTGTGTGTGTGTGTGTATGTATGTGTGTGTGCGTGTGTGTGTTAGCACTTTTGGTGGTGAGTTGGGCAGAAGGTAATAAATGGAGAAAGCAGAAAGTGAGCGTGGCGTCTGGTGCCAGGCAGTACGAGTCGCCCTGTCAACAATCCCTAATCAGCGGCGACAGGCCCTATTAGGGGACAGCGAGTGAAACGTCCAGCCCTCAGCGGAGCCCCCTCTGAGTGCAAATCATTACTCTCCATGTGTTAAATAAAGAGATAGCTGCTGTACATCTGTAGATAGCTGCTGACATCTGTAGTATGTAAAACGATGGAAAAATTAATTAGGACATATATTGTCGATCATATGAAGTCCAATGGACTTTTTAGTAACAAGCAGTATGGATTTTTATCCGGAAGATCAACGACACTTCAACTTCTTACTGTCCTCGATAAGTGGTCGGCAGCCTTGGACAGAGGCCAGCCAGTAGACTGCATATATATGGACTTCCAAAAAGCCTTTGATAAGGTCCCTCATAAAAGATTAATATCAAAACTCAAGTCTTACTGCATAGATGATAGAGTCATTGACTGGATACAGGACTTTTTACGTAATAGGAAACAGCAGGTGATGGTCAATGGGGCCACTTCAGATTGGAAACCAGTGACGTCAGGAGTCCCTCAAGGATCAGTGCTGGGCCCTGTGCTTTTTGTTGTTTATATAAATGATTTACCATGTGTGATACAATCTGATGTATACCTCTTTGCTGACGATACGAAAATATTCCGAATCATAGCTGGGGACTCAGATATAGACCATCTTCAAGCAGATCTACACAGCATGAGTAAATGGTGTGACACCTGGTTACTAAAATTGAATCCAGACAAATGCAAACAGTTACATATTGGGAAATCAAGTGCAGAGGTTTCAAACTACACTGTTGGGGATCTGGGGATCCAACAAGTGGAGGAGGAGAGGGATATAGGAGTTGTAGTTGACAGCTCACTTGAATTTCAAACACATATATTGGAGAAAATAAAAAAAGCTAACTCTATGTTGGCGATCATTAAAAGAACCTTTTTGCATTTAAGTAAGGATTTATTTTTACCCCTGTATAAATCTTTGGTGAGATCTCAGCTGGAATATGCAAGTTCTGTGTGGTCTCCTTATAAAGTGAAATACATAGAAAAAATCGAGAAGGTACAGCGAAGAGCAACCAAATTGATTCCAGGGCTGGATGAGAAATCATACGAAGAGAGGTTAAGATACTTACAATTACCAACTCTAGTATACAGGAGACATAGAGGCGACATGATCGAGGTATACAAACTTGTTCATAAAATATATGATTTCACAGCCGAGCCTATTATCCATTTTTGGAAAAATAAATATGTGTTAAGAGGGAATTCCCTGAAGCTATTTCCAACAAACTGTCGCTCTGAAAGGAGGAAAAACTTTTTTACAGTTCGTGCTGTAAGAGAATGGAATGAACTTCCAGACGAGGTGGTGCAGGCCCCTTCAGTTAACACGTTCAAAAACAGATTAGATAAACATTGGTTAACAAAGGATTTCTTGTATAACTATAGGGCAGGCTGTTGATTCTATTATGAGACCACGTATTTGGCTCTGGTACTTTGTTTTAATGTATGTTATATGTTGTTGTGTTGTATTGTTTTTTAAATGTATATTACAACGTGACTTCTTTTTATTTTTGTACTGAGTGTGAGTCTGGTGTAGAGGACTATAGTCCTGTACCAGAAATTTTCAATAAACTTCAATAAACTGTACCCCCTCCTCTCTGGCACATCTCGGCTCAGGTCATTAAGCCAGCGTCAATACATAATGCTGTGACTTTTAAGCTCAGGGATTAGGGCCGATGCAAAAGCAAAACTTGACTTCACCTAATGAGGAGAGCTGCAACGATTAATCGATTAGTCGATCGTCAGAAAATTAATCAACAACTATTTTGATAATCAATTCATCGTTATGAGTATAATTTTAAGAGAAAAGGTCAAAATTCTCTGATCCCAGCTTCTTAAATGTGAATATTTTCTGGTTTATTTACTCCTGTAGGACAGTAAACTGATATTATCTTTGAGTTGAGGACAAAACCGGACATTTGAGGGCGTCATCTTGGACTTTGGGAAACACTGATCGTCATTTGCTACCATTTTCTGACATTTTATTCACCTTATTCAGAAGAGCCCGTGTGGCTTGAGAGACTAACAGGAAGTGTAAATACAATCGGAGCTTCTGATTGTATTTACACTTCCTGTGACTCATAAACCTCAGTCTGACACATAATGTGAGTCAAACTAGGTTTGACCAGGTGAGTCAGACTAGTTTGAGCAGGTGGGCGGGGCTGCATAAGGCGAATAGACCAAACAACTAATCGATTAATCGAGAAAATTATCAACAGATTAATTGATTATGAAAATAATCGGTAGTTGCAGCAAGTGTAATGAGAAAGAGGAACGTTGTGGAAAATGTTACAATGGAAATTAGCAGGCAAATTCATATTTTCCTGTTCAACAGAGAGAGAAGAAACAAACGTGATGCCGCAAGTAACCTTCAGCAAAAACTATTATTATAATTACATTCCTGTTAAGGATGTGAAATAATCAGATTGAAGGAAGGTCAAATAGGATTCTCCGCTTCACTGTCAGCATTACATTTTTCAAATAATGCACCGTGGTCATTAATCATAGCATCTGTCATATAATTTGCAAGTAATTATTGATTGATGGCGATACGTTGGGAGCAAAGAGTTTAGTATTTTGTTGCAAATTGTGGAAACATCATATCATAAACCGCTTTCAGATTTTTTTGCAGCTCTCAAATCAGCCTCCTGGCTCATTTTCATATTTTAATGGTCAAATGATGAGAGCACTTTTTTTCAAAGAAGATGAAGAAGATGAAGAAGGTTTTATTGGACGCGTGATTAGCAAGGTTGTCTGGATCTTCTGATGAGACTACAAGTGACAGCTGACCGCCAGGATTGCAGACGCAGTAAACACTTATAGATCTCCACCGACTCACGAAGGAAAAACACGTCTCACAGAGTGTCCATGCTTGTTATGGCCTGAAGCCATAAAATGAGCATAAACGCTGTGGGTGGCAAGTGGTTTGAGCGAGAAGCATGTCTTTAGGCCTATATGTTCTGCACATAAACCACAGCACATAAGCCATGTTGTCATGTTTACATCAGAGAAAATAGTGGTGTTTTTGCACAGACATGATTCGTGGCTGCACATGTTTTTTGAAGCCATAAAATAACGAAGAAGCAAAAGAGAACGATAGATAGAAGATGAATGTTCTAATCTATTCGGTGGCTTTCCTAAACGTTTGCTCGCTCTCGGGCTTAAAGGTCTGTTTCTCACTTGTTCATGCTGTACCACCCATCAAACCCCCCCTGCTGCTTCATGCTGCTGATGGCATGCAGAATTGTGGAGCAGAAATGCCGAGAGCAAAATATAAAATTGCGTTTCTACGGTCTACGATTTAACAATCAAAAATAAAACAAAAAACAACATAACTTTAGCTTCAGCGACGTGATGCTTCTTGTCGAGGGTAAAACCTACAGTACTGTCAGTACAGTAGAGATGCACCGATATGAACATTTTGGCCTTTGGATATGATCTGTATAAATAACAAGTTTCTATGAGAATAAAATGTTGTACATACTGAAAAACACACATGTAAACACTGAATTTGAAAAAATGATGTCTTTCTTTATTTCCAAAACATTTGGAAAAGCCCATCAATTCTAGATTAATTACCACATTGTTTCCTCTCAATATGAAAATTGTAGCTGATACTGATAGCCGATATTAACATTAGTGTCATTTTGCTCATCGGATACTGATATATTAAAAAAATGATCAACATGGGCCGATACAGAAATGATTGCTGATATGACCTAACGGACAGGAACAGAGATCATGTAGATCAGGGGTTCCCAAACTTTTTTGTGCCAAGGACCGGTAGATACATGGAAAAAAAAGTCGTGGACCGGTTGTAAATTTTAATGGTTTTAGTTACATATGCTGTATATTTACTCACCAGGTGGCGACAAAGGGTAAATAACAGCCTTTTGTGTTGTACTGTATGTAGCCTAAAGTATTTATGTTTTTGTTTCAACTACAAACATAAATAAACATCAACTTGAAACTATGTTTTAACTACCACACACAGCCTATAATATAATAGCCTATGTTTATAAAAAAAAAAAAAAAAAAAAAAGGAATTGGAGCGGGCTTACGGCCCGGTACCAAACGCGTTGCGGCCCGGTACCGGTCCGCGGCCCGGTGGTTGGGGACCACTGATGTAGATGACATCATCATACCAGTCAATAATGGCATTAATTAAGATGTAAAACCCATCATCAGAGCTGGTTTAGGTGATATCCTCGGTGTGATTGCCACTCCAGAAATACACGTCTTTCTCCGACTTGTCTTGAACACAAGCTCTCAACGTGTGACATGCCATCACACAGTCGGTGCTCTGCAGATACTTCCCTCACTTGTGACTGATGGTGACAGCTCACACTGTGACTCACTATTAGACAATGTGACCCCCCACTGCCTTGGCAGCATGGCTCACAATCTGACGCCAACGTGGAATATCAACGCCATATCCCAATCTGTTGAGAAGACGTGAATTCTCCATGAATCCAGCATTTTCACATATTGCATCCTAAATTAAGCTGGAATCTCTTTTCCCGTGTGGCCTGAGGACGTCAAAACACTCTTTTATTCCCAAAGGATTTGCGATGGAATCTCAATTCCCGGGGCTGGAAGGTGTTTTCTCTCCTCTCTCTCTCTCTCTCTCGCACTTCATCCGGAGACGTCTGAGCCCAGGTTAATGTATGCTGTTGCAGGTGAGAGATTAGTGGGTTGTGTATACGTGGATTTAGTTGTGGCGATGGGCAAACCTCCGGGAGAGCGCCGGAGAGACCTCTCAAACAAGCCCCGCTCCCTCCCAACCACCTGTCAAGTGAGAAAGCCATTAAAAGGCAACAGAGCAGGGAGAGATGCAGAGAGCGTATTGACTGGTCCTGGACCCAGGGGGGGAGGGAGGACGAGGCTGGTCCTGGACCCAGGGGGAGAGGGAGGACGAGGCTACTGTAGAAAGAAACAAAAGACTAATGTCACCCAAACCATGAAGAGTGCTGTTTTTCCACCACCTACTCAATTACGTCGCTTGGATTTTGTGCGAGACGAGACTTTTGGAGAAAAACGGTAATGATAGTCTCTCCTCGGAGAGACAAAGTACCCGACCACCTGGAGAACCTCGCAGTCATTACTAGATTGTGGTACATGGTAGTCCCGAGGATTTAGACTAAATCTCAGGAATGTACAGAGACTCTATATAGTAAGCATTATACTGAGACGCCTCACACCGACACTCACCAATAGAAGCAATTTAGGGAGAAAAAGGGCAGCCTGTGTTAATTCAGACAAGCTCAAAACTTTTAATTAGGACAAGCCACAGAACAACAACACCAACATTAACAATAGAATAGGAAACAATAATAGGGTAATTATCGTCAAGCCATACTGTGGTCTGCCAAGAACGCCATAAAACTAATTACCAGTGTCTCTGACAGCAGATGGTTTGGGGGTGGCAAGGAATATTATTGGGAAGGTGTATGTGCATCGGAGTGTGTGTGCGTGTGCATATGTGTGTGTGTGTGTGTCAAAGCAGAGTTGTTGATTGTGAACCAAACGCTACGTGTCGTCCTCCTGAATCCAGGTCTTTACTGCATCGACAACAACGCGTTGGAGTGACGGAAAAGCGAAAAAGTAGAGTGATTGACAGTTTCTCTTTGGAATTCAATTAAGGGACTGGGCTGCCTGCCGCTCTGCTTAGCTAACGAACAAGAATCTGAATCACTTGCATTTTCCTTATTTATTTATTTTTGGAGAGGAGATGAGAGAACAGACCTTGTGGAATCAGAGCGAGCCGATGGGATGGGACGCACTCATGAGTTTGTTTCACAGTCAGCGCGGCCCTGTACACATCATACATTAGTTTTATCCGGCACCTAATGACAACTTGAAAGACAAGGACGTACCGACGTAGCACGTGGGAGGATCCCCCAGTTCCCTTCCCCCCGAACAGGCACCCCGACTGACCAGAGGAGGCACTAGTGCAGCCGACCAGGACACATACCCTTAACCCGTCTTCCCACCCGCAGACACAGCCAATCGTGCCTGTATGGAGGCCCGACCAAACCGGAGGTAACACGGGGGCTTGAACCTGCAACCCTCGTGTTGGTATGCAGGGAATTTACCACTGCACATTTCAGAAAATAATAATTAAATTATTTACCGGTATGTTCTATATCTTAAACAATAACCCGTAACCTATGGTTAACTTAAAATAGGCCTACAGTATGTTTGTTTAAATGTTCCAAATGTTAAAGCAGCTACGGGGAACTTTCATTTTGTGTTGATTGTAGCGGCACCTTTGGACAAAAGCGGTACTGTTCGCCCGGAACAAAAACTGCATTTCCTGAACACCGAGGCTCCTCCCGCTGTCTCCACTAGGTTGTCCGAGCCGCGGCAGGCCAGGGCGGCCTTCTCCGAGTCTGAGCCCGTCCTGTACACCTAGCTTCCCCCGCTGTTATTCACCGCTTAACGTTAACAACCATGTTGCTTTATTTGCTGGCCAGGAAAAAAACTACAACCATGGATGTGATGCATGATGGACGCTGTGCCCAGTCAGAGCACAGGCATTTAGAAAAAACGTATAGAAATTGCACACATAGTAAGATGTGAGCCGTCAGTATTACATAGAATCAGAATGTTTCAGAAGCAGTTAAAAGTTCCTCGTAGCAGCTTTAAAAATAAAATACATGTTATGTTGTTGAATAGCATTTTTTTTTTTAACCCAGAGATTTTTTTTAAATGCATTACAACACATTACAGAGGTGCACAATACCATGATACTGTGGTATTTGTGCCTAAAGTTATCCATCAAAATCTCATCCCAGCCCAATCCTCCCACCCCCGTCCCCCCTTCCTATTACTGGTACCAACAATCACCGGCACACCGGTACACTTGAAGCCATTCTGCTGGCAGCACAAGTGGTGGACAATGGTGGAGAAGAAGGTGAGGCAAGGTGAGTTGCTAACACTCATCTAATCTGTCAATTAAACAGAGCTGGAACAAGCAGACATTGTTTGCTCAACGCAAACATCCAGAGACAGATGTGTGGATAAAGACTTTTCACTGCACTGTGTCAACTATGAAGTCCTGCCCAGTCAACCCAGTAATGGAGACACATATTAAGGCGCGTGTCAGAGCGAGCTAACAGCAAATTGCTAGGTCAGTGGCTACGCTGCCAAAGCCCGTTTCACTTCAATTCATGCTGTAGTGGAGAATATAGGCCAGGGATACTCAACTCGCTTTGCCCGGGGGCCACTTTCGTGAAACGATAGAAGGCCAGGGGCCAGTTAATAAAGAAACAATATAAATCTTTCTGTAGCGGATTGTAGGTTTTTGGGGTGTCAGCCGGAGTTTAGGTTGACAGTGTTGTGCACACCGGATAGTTAGTTAGGTTAAGTTAGTTAGGTTAAGTACATACATAAGTGCCTGGGTAGCGAGCAGACGGCGGTATTTGACAATTTAGCAGCTAAATCATAGATTATTGAAAGATATTCCATATTCCAGACTGAAATACTATAACAGAAGTGGAGTATTGGCCAGAATGACACGAACATTTGGACACTTATTCAGCGGGTATCTTGCATGTTGCGTTCAGGTGCACTGTAAATTTTGTTTTTTGTTTTTTGCAATTCCATCGCGGGCCACACAGGGGACGTGGCCCGCGGCCCTGCAAGTTGAGTATCACTGATATAGGCCCATCTCTCCAGCTTGATAGCATCTCTGCATCTGTCTTTGGTGCCTACAGGGCCGTGTATGGGGCGGGCCTGTCTGTGTGGATCGGAGACGGGCTCTTATTGAGTTTCAGGACTGATCACTCAAGAGAACCTGGAACATGTTGAGGACACCACTTTATATTCCTGAAAGCATCATGGCTGCTTTCCAAAAAGCACCTGAATAAATGTAATTAACAATTATGCTCTGCCCTGCTTGACATCTCATTATTTGAGCTTTCCTGATGTCCTTCGCCTTTCCTGCATGCATCTCTTTCCCCCCGCCACGGAAATGTATTAGCCAATCAAAACACACAATGACAGTTGGGGGCGGGGGCGGGGGGCAGACAGGAGGATGCTCGTGTTTAAGTACATTTTTGGCTTGGCCTTTAAAAAGGGGGGTTGAAAAGAACTTCCAGCAAACAAGTGGATTAGAAAATCCATTTGTGAGCCCTGACCCTGTGACGTTCTGACATGAAAAGAGTAGGCGGGTTGTGTGGTATGCACACATCAAACACACAGTGTCTGAGGCCAGCCATTAGTCCCAGGTGAAGTGTCTGATGGATGAGAGCTCTGTCTGCCTTGAATCATTCCCTTCTTCCAGCCTCGTCCAGTGCGTGACCGGCCCCTGGAGAACTTCTCAAAGTCATAGAGTGACTACTTGACTCACCAACCAACTCAACTAGCTCACGTCTGAGCATCAGTGTTGTTAGGGGTAACTCATTACAAAAGTAACATATTACATGTATTATATTACTTTTAGCAGTAACTCAGTAATGTAACTTATTACTTATAGGATTTCAGTAATATTATACTTTACTTTGTAAAGTAAATCAAGTTACAAATTGAGTTACATTTTATTAAATCAAAGCACATATTTAGAAAAGATACAATCATTTCCTAATCAAACTGTGTTTTTATGCAAATAACCACTATAGAAGACAATAACAAAAGGAAAAGAATAACATTTAAAATTTTGGATCGTTTACACTGACTTCAAGGCGGTTGAAATGATTTTTCAGGATGGTTCCGGGGCGGCAATGTCATTCTGCTGCTGCTGTTGTTTTGGTGAAAGTAATGCAAAAGTAGTGTAATAAGTAACGAGTTACTCTACACAGACAGTAATATTGTAAAGTAACTTATTACTTTCAAATGAAAGTAACTAGTAATATGTAGTATATTACATTTTGAAAGTAACTTGCCCAACACTGCTGAGCATAGCAACATTTTCATGTTGCAGTACTGAAAACGGATATGCTTCAGTTTTACATATCAAACACATCCAGGAGGCAAAAATGGATTCAGGCAATGTGGCATCTACATGCAATGTTCTGCTCTTAGTGAGTCTAGCTCTTACTTCATATATTATATTCATATATGTACTTCCTCAATGCTCACCTTCCCGTCGAAGATGATATGATGTAAGGCGAACTGGAGGATGTTGCTGTATTGTAAAAAATACACAATGCATACTGTAGCACTGACGCCCCGGTACCGTTCCCGAGCACACTTGTCCCCAAATGGACCCCAGTTTCAGAACATTTGACGAGTGTAAACGTTGCGTTATGTTCCGTTCCGCGCGCGAGCACACAACGGGGGAACCGTGACAGGATCCACTTGAAAAGCTGGTCTGGGGAGCGCTTTGGCCGTGCCCGGGCACGGAACACTTGCGAGTGTGAAAGTCAACCATTACCAACCACATAGACCACAAACGGGCGACGATAAACTCCAGGCATAGTTGATGACGCAAGTGCACTTTGTTCCGTTTCCGAGCGCGGAAGAAATGCTGTAATGTGAAAGCTGACCAGCGGGGGGAGAGGGGCAGGGGGGGCAATCGTTCCCGAGTGCGGAACAGAACGGAACGAAAGCAAATGGTTCCCAGTGAGAAAGCAGCCTTAAAGGCACCAGAACTGTCCTCCTTTGATGAACACATCATCACAGGAGGAGCCCTGATGAGAGGGCTAGCCCACTGTGCTCTGAGCTGTCTGCAGATGAAGTTCAATCGGTATTTCTACCTTTACACAAGTAACTGTACTTCTACTGAAGTAAAGAATGTGTGTACTGTGTACTTTAGTTTATCCATCTCTGCCCAACATAAAGATCAGCCAAACATCTCAAGATGTGGCCCATGATCGACTATTCTGTGCATCACACATTGATTTGACAGCAAGTACAGTATAAGTCTCTACTTCTATCATGGCCAAAGAAAAGCCACTCCAGACAACTTTGCTCTTTGATTTCAGGCAAATCCAACTTTTTTTTTTAGACAACACTTACATTTTTTTTAAAATATAAAACATACACAACCATACAGAAATGTCCACAGTACAAGACAAACCAGAAACAAATAAATAAAAAACAAAAATACATATAAATACATTAAGACAGTGGTTCCCAACCTACGGTACGCGTACCGTAGGTGGTACTTGCGCCCCCTGCTGGTGGTACTTGGAAGGCTCTGTGAAAAAAATAAAAAATAAAAGAAATTGCGTGCAAAATCCATGGTGGTCATTAGTAGTAGTAGAGAGAGACACTGCACAGTTGATATTTTGTTGACAATGTTCTGATTTGCTGTGTGTGAGAGAGAGAGGGACTACAGCTGCTATTTTGTTCAGTGTTCTAATTTGGTGTGTGTGTGAGAGAGAGAGAGAGAGAGAGAGAGAGAGAGAGAGAGAGAGAGAGAGGAGAGAAAGAGAGACACTGTACAGTTGATATGTTGTTCAAAATGTTCCAATTTGCTGTGTTTGTGTGTGTGTGTGTGTGAGAGAGAGAGAGAGAGAGAGAGAGAGAGAGAGACACACACACACACTGTACAGTTGATATTTATTGTTTGTTTACAATAAATACTGTTATTTGGAATAAATTTGCCTCCTGCGTGAACTGTGCATAGCTGAATAGACTGTATTTTAACGTCGGTCATATGGTGGTACTTGGAGAGCCAACTACTTTCTCAGGTGGTACTTGGTGTAAAAAGGTTGGGAACCAATGCATTAAGAGATATAGTGAGGTATAGTATTATCTTCATAGTGCTAGAGTGGAGCGAGTAGAGAGATCATTCAAATCATAGTCATTCAATCAAATGGGATGGAAGGTCGTCCATATAATTAAGAAAGGGCTGCCAAATCCAACGTTTAAAAACAAAATTATTCAGTCATTTCATTGGGATAATGTTGGACGTTCAAGAAAGGACACACACGCATGGAGTACCATTTCTCTTCTTCCAGACAAAGCTTAAGCAGCCAGTGCAAAGAGTGGTTGTGAGGAGGCCAATTAATTAAATTCCTTCTCACTGTCAAACGTCTATTATCATCCATAACTTTCAGTGATGTACTTATCAGGTTTTTGCAGTGTGTGCTCTTTTGATTAGATCCAATACAGACCACGTGGATCCTGCGGGTGTTTCAGTGAGACTTTATAGTTTAGATGCAGGCAGCATTAATTACCATCAACGTCTTGATTATTTTGAAGAGCTCAGTAAACTCAAGCACTGTGACTGCAGCCCTGTCCCAAATTTAAGACGTTAATTAGGCCACCACAAATGTATTTTTTTTTCAAATAGTTTTCAACAATTCAACTGTGAATGATGGAATAAAAAGGCACAGAGGCATAGAATATTATTTCACTGCTGCAAACTTATTTACCTGCGAATGCATCCGTTTCAGCATTCCGCTCTGTAACATCTCAATGTTTATATGATTCCAGATGGCTTTGGGGAGGAGTATTTCACCCTCACTGCTACAGGAATCTCTCCTAAGAGAGAAAAAGAAGCCCCACTTAACAGAAATCAATAGCAGCCCAGACCAAAGGAGAATGGATGTTACATCGGACCTGCTGAGCCTGTTGGAGCCAAAGCCCGGGCTTCATCAGAACATTCGTCTAAGATGCTCACAAAACGGAGAGAGCAACGACGACCCGTCAAGACGCAGCATGTCCGTCGCAGGCTCCACAGACCCAAGCTTCACACTCAAGACGTGTGCGGAAACTCGCTGTCTGTAATGTGCTGTTGTCCTGTTGTCTTGTGATATGTTGTATTATGTACCCTATCATTTCCTGTGCTGTGTACTGTGTCTGTGTACTGTACTTTTCATGTGTGCAGCAAGCAAACCTGTGAAGCCAAAGACAAATTTCCACATTGTGGACAACAATAAATTGAATTGAATTGAATTAAATTGAAACCAGCTAAAGAGGCCTGTCCTCTCTCTCAATATGCTTTTACATTGTGACGTGCTTTGCAAAGCTAATATATCTCAGTGAATCAGCCGGGGAATCCTCTTGAAAAAGAAACCAACCAATCTGTATATAATTGTTCTGTTATTCTAACTGTGCTTTATTTGAACACTCTTCCTGTCACATTAATGCATCGCATTGCCGCCAAGTCTGAGTAATTGTCTCTTAATTGATTTGATGGAGCCTGGTTCCTTCATGTACCTTTTATTAAACATCCTCGTTGTATTGATCGGGTTGAAAATGTACAATTCCCCGGCTCGCTCTGCTATCAGAGAGGAATCACTCAGGGGAGACGGTCCTATAATTAAGAGCCCTGCCCCAAAAAACCATTACACTACTGAGTAGCTCTGGCCTCTCCAGCGTTGGTGTGCACAGCCTCCGATAAGTCCATTACTTTGATCTACAGGTCGCAGAGGAGCAGAACTCAATACAAAAGGCTTAGATGGTGTTATGAGCTATATCGAGATGAGTTTGGTGTCGGTGTGGAAAAACCATGCCTTTCCTATACCACGTGTCATTTCTCGATATGATGGAGAAAGGAGATGAAATAGCTTAAGACTGTCACAGCGCATCAATTCAGTAATACAGCTGAGCGGCTGGATGGTGACAGAATATATGAATAGGAGGAGGAAGCCCCCCCCCCCCCCCCCCCCAAACTCCAAACAGCTCCATCTAAATCCCCATCAAAAGATCATTGCAGCACATTTGAATTTCAGCGGGGTGTTGCTGATGGGGTGCCATAACTGCCATACTTCAAAAGCATAAAAACCCAGGTTCTTGCACAGTGAGGGCATGTTGGCAGAGCACTTAAGCATATCAGAAATGTATCACCACCAGCTTTCACCACGAGTGAAGAGAAAATACCGTATTATGAAAATATTAAACACATTTGCTAAGACGCCAAAGTTGTATTTTTAGCTAATCAAATGTTGCCGTTTCGTCCAGTAACCACGACGTACTCCTTCTGCAAGTCATTACCCTGGGTAACCAATGTATGATGTGTTTGATAAATGAATCATATCGTGTCAAATAGATTGACATAACAGCCTTCTCAATGACCCTCTACAGCCCCAAGAGCTGCTTTCTATTGATGCATTTCATTCCTTCCCCCATTCACTACTATTATTCCACTGTCCATTTCATCATGAATAGGCCTTAATGTTACTGCACTGATGCTCCTTTGCTACTAGCTATAACTAGCTAGCAAGCTAGCTTTGTATATCTCTGACATTGATCTCTGACTATATACAGTAGGTAATGCGTAATGAACACGCCTGCAGCTTTTCTTCCGTTATTTCGAATGGTTTGGTTTAGGGCTGCACAATTAATCGTATTTTCATCGTCATCGCAATATGAACATGCGCAATAAACACATCGCAAAGACTGCCTGAAACGCAATGAATAACAAAAGTGGTTTTATTTACACGTGTCATTCATTCCCACTCAGCATCTGATCATTTTGTCTTGTGTTGTAAATCCAGCGTACACTTTCCCCTTTCAGCGGTGCGCTCCGCCCCTCTGCCAAAGCCCAAACACGCTGTGTGTAGTTTCAGCTAGAGTCAGTGTGTATTTCATTTCTTTATTGAGGCTGTTCAATGTTTGGTGCCTAACCTATGTTAGCAATATTAAACCAGAAAGACATAGGAAGTTGGAACTGTATAGCTAATATGCATACTTCAATATTTGTTTATTTAGCGCAAGTCATATCGTCATCGCAATATTGAACAATGTTATCGCACATCGCAGAATTCCCTCATATCGTGCAGGCCTACTGTAGTTTGGTTACAGGTGCATCTCTCCCAAAATATTCAACCCCCACCAAATGCAATGTGTTTGCACGACGGCCGTCGGCCATCCCTTATTTATCAATTTATTTATTTATTCATACATACTCGGAAACCCCATTGAGGACAAATTCTCATTTACAATGATGCAGAGAATAAAAGATATCAGATAGAATACATGAAAAAACAAGCAAACAAACAAACGACTTCATTCTGGATGCTTGTGTGCATGTCAACTAGTGGTAGTAAGTGGGAATAAATCAAGTTTGTCCAATCCAAATATTTTCATATATTTTTTTTTTTCATAAACAGTATGGAGTTGGAGAAGTTTGATTCAATCGATCCAAATAAAATTAGCTACTAATGATGGCGGAATTCACTGGTAAACCTATAACAGCTTGTATTGAGCCATCAACAATACCTAACATTACCTGCCTCCTCCAGGCAGCATATTTCCTCCCAGTGTGTGCACATACAGAGAGAGGTCATACGGCATAGCTATAATTAATTTCCCCACATGTTTGGACAGCTAACATTACTTAACGAGAAGGTAGTGGGCGAAAGCCGGTAGAAGCATTGCCACAATCAATGTTAACCTCTTTGGCTTAATGGTTTGGTTTCTTCTCACATGCTGAACACCGCGTGTTCATTTACATCCGTTAACTGAACGTCAACTTTTCCCACCGCCTTCCTTCCTTCCCCACACCACAAGCTTGGTTCACATCCAGAGCTGTCCCATCATGGCGTTGTTAACCAGGCATGGTGGAGCCTGGCCGTGAGGCGCTCCTCCTGGATGCTCCAAGTTGAACATGTTTTAACTTTAGCGGCACCGCCACGCATTACGTTAATGGCAGACAAATAAATCATTCTCCTGCATCTGGAGTAGGGCTGTCACTTTTTATTCTAAATTCGAATTCAACTTCGAATGTGGGGGAGGAGGGCATGTTCGAATGTATAATTGACCTGTTCGGTTTTTTTATTTAAATGTGGATCTAGCTGTCAAAGAAGTAAGTTGGAGTGTTCATCTTCCGTATATATGATCTTTGTGTGCAACACGCGACCATGCACGCGACATAGGAGAACGTCAGGATTGGGGGGGGGGAATTTTTGGTTTTCCCCCATTTTGGGCGTGGTTTCTGAATGATGACGCGCTCCACAGTCTCTATGGCTCCTGTGATATTCCTGCCCTGGTGGTACCATACTGTCACTGATTGATTACTACCGTTACCACATACCTAATGCTATCTTGAATCTTGTCGTGTCTTATAATGTCGTAAAATCTGATTATGCTTTTGAGAATCTATCCACCAATAGCAGTTCACATGGTTGAGAAACCGCCTACATGTCTAGCTATAGCCCCAGTGAATGCTATAATGTGCTCGTAAATTGGTTTCCCTCTTTCCATGTGGAATTCAGTTAGCATGTGCTCAAGTGATTTGTGTCTGTAATTACCACTGCAGCTCTGCAGTGGTAGAAGAAAGCTCCTTGGCCTCCTGCACAACAGTGGCCTACCTACCATTAGGGCTGATTCCAATGGTCTTCACAGACAGCTAAGTGCTAAATGATGGCGGGCTGCAGACTTAGCTAGCTTCCCTACAGAGTGAACAGGGCTAAAAATGAATTTGCAGAAACCCTTGTGAGCTCATTATCTTACATCCGAACGTAAATTAATCTCAATCAGCGAGGCAAGAAAACCATAGCAGCCATAACGCAACCTGGGCTTTCTCAAGTGTCCCCTTCTATCACTTTAGTGTCATTAATTAGCACACATTTTGTACAAAAATAAAGGAGGAGCCAGTTTTCACGCATATGCATATCAAAGTCATTACATTATGTCATTATGTCCTTATTGAATATTCCGTATCGTCATTTAGGAAATGTAATCACATCAATGATTAGGTGAATACAAATTTGAACATGTCAGGAGTACAACAAAATCCTTTTTCGTGATAGCTCCCTCTAGATTCCAGCTGGCATTGTATGTGACAATAGCAGCGGTAACCACAGCGTTTCAGTTTGAGAACGGATTTTTTCGTAACACCTTTATCAGTAGTGTTCAGTGAGAATTAACAAGACTTTTTTTCTCTCCTTTTAACAAGTTACTTCCTCCCATCAGCCTCCTCTGTTTGTTCCCCGTCACAGCGGCTTTGATGGATCGTGCTCAACTCAAATGAGGCATTAGAGAAATGTGACTCCTTTGAATAAGCGACATCTACTCATAATAATATGCAATAAGCAATGCAGGTAAACATCTCTTATCTCCAGGGCAGGGTGGCTAATCCTTTTGTTTGATGTTTAATCTGTTCCCACATATACTATGCTGCCATATCAGCTGCAGTCAACTCTATGTGAAACCAGTGCGTTTTATATGTAATAATCCCACACGATACAAAGCAATATAACAATTAAAAGCAAGGATTACGTAGTGCACTGATTTGTTCATGATGCTTTTTCTCTGTTTTGTTGTCTTTGTGTGTAATAATGAGAATAATCAGTGCGGAAATATAAGGCTTTTTTTTTTTTTTTTTTTTTTACTTGTGTGCTATAGGCTCTATGTCATCACTACATTCATATGAATAAATAACCATCATTAAACATCTTTTTTACATTATTCACATATTTTTACCCATTTTCTGCTGATCAACCATAGTCTACTACGCTAACCTGAGGCGTGACTTTTTATTATTTCTTTTTAAAAACTCCATTGTGTTACAGTAGTAAAAGATAGAAAGATAAGGACCTGAGAGCAAGGCTGCAGCTCTGGTCCCGTTCAGTGAAGCCGCTGCATGTTAGATCGCCACTCTGGCGGTTGAATCCAGTATTAGGTCACAAGGCCCGCCTCCCCATGTTAGTGGATGGGAAAATCACAACCGAAATAATCACAGTATACGTCAGATAATTTTTTTCCAAAGGTGGTTTGTATCATTTTAGATAGTCATTATCATGCTAATGCCTGTGCAAGTGGTCATTTTTCTGATCAGTCTGTTTTTAAGTAGTTATTTGACATATAAAAAGGGATAAAAATGGATGATTGACAGCTGTGGCAGCCAGTCTCAAGCCGTCATTGGCTGGACAGGCTCTGCACATTATAGATCTATCGTCATAGACAAGACACACGGCTTCATGTTATCTAACGCTCCCTGGAGGTTTGGGGTGGCTCATGGGTTGGCTGTGCTGGCTACCAGACATCAATGGACCCCAATAAAAAGAACATTGTTTTGAGAAAGGTGCGCGCAACAACGTTGGTTGGGAACTGAAGTAAGTTCAGAAAATATGTGTTTTATGAGTTACTCCAGCTACGTTATAGGTACACAATGGTTTTAACATGCAGGCTAGCAATCGCGTTAGCCGCTTTTGCTAGTCGGCTGTTTTTCATTATTTATCTGCTTAATATAAGTTAACAACCGATAACAGCTGGAATAACACAATAATATACACATATTTTCAGAACTTACCAGGTTGCCCAACTGCCTGCATATGCCAGGAAATGTGTTTTATAATGTTAACTCCCAGGTATAACACGGGGCCTAGCGTACACAATCACCAACCATTAGCTAATCGCTAACGGGTTAGCCTTAGCTTATACAGACACTGGAGGTTTTATCTTTGGTAGTAAAGCAATAAACATTTTTATATAGATATCTCAGGCAAGTGCTTTGACTGTGGGGATGTTCGTTCTTCACAAGCTCCTTTCTTAGCTGCTGTAAGGAGGATATAACCTAGTTACAGAGACGAGACCAGGCAGCCTGGCTAACAGACTGGGCTAATGTTACCACTGAGCTATATTAAATAGAACGTTACAGGCTGCCCTACTCACACTATACCAGTAAACAACGTAACGTAAAGCGTCAAGGTTAGATTTGTTAAACCAACATTTGCTCCAAAAGGAATTAAATCATAAAGTTAATCAAAATTTCCCCCAGTGAGAGGCTGAGAGCTCCTCTTCAGCGGGCCCGGGCCGAGGCTGCTGAGCAGCCCGGGTTGAAGAGGAGCCCGGAGGTCTGACTTGTCTGGCTGATACCGATGGATACAGCTCAATCTCCGACAACGAAAATCTGATTTTCGTACAGGCGTCATTTTGATAAACTGATCTCATAGTGGGAATCTTCCTGGTTACTTTTGGCGAGACAAACAATATTACAACTTAAAAGTGCCATATTTACAGAGCTAGACTGTATATAAATACGCAACGCACTGTGCGCATTCTAGAAACAGCAGCTCTACATAACAAAGTTCAGAGGGGCGGGGAGCTCTCAGAGGTTCTAACTCAACTGAGCTACTGCGCAGACTCTGGTCCTCTTGATCTGACCAGATTTCGGCTTCAATAGACAATACAGGCAGGAGATGGAGATCCTCTGTCCATTTGTATTTAGCTCAGTGCCTGAGACGGACTCTGAGGCTTTCCAGACACGTCTTAATAATATATGGCTATATTAGTCAGCCTCTAATGTCATTACAATACACGCTAGCCAGTGTCTTTGGGTGCCTGTTTATTTCCCTTGCACTTCACTGTCATAAAAGTGAGCTAAAACACACACACGCGGCTGTCAAGCGGGGGACGGGGCCAGTGCCAGATCAGGGGGGGGATGTCTGATGAGTCAGTGCCGATACTGGAATCCAGCTCTCTCCTCCCTGATGTCCAGGGCAGCACAGTACAGTCACCCGGCCGGCCCAAAGGCCTTTGGAGATTTATATCAGGGTGTTGGCGCCAGTGTTGGGCAAGTTACTTTCAAAATGTAATAGACTACATATTACTAGTTACTTTAATTTGAAAGTCGTTTTAAAGTCATTTCAAAGTTACTTTCCAATATTACTGTCTGTGTAGAGTAACTTGCTCCTTATTATTACACTATTTTTGCATTACTTTCACTGTAATAACAGCAGTAGCAGAATGACATCGCTGCCCCGCAACCATCCAGAAAAATAATGTCAACCGCCTTGAAGTCGGTGTAAACAATCCAAAATTCGAAATGTTATTCTTTTCCTTTGTTATTGTCATCTATAGTTGTTATTTGCATAAAAAATAAAAACACAGTTTGATTAGGAAAATATTTTATCTTTATTTAAATATGTGCTTTAATAATAAATAAATAAAACTCAATTTGCAACTTGAGTTGTAACTGGTATAATATTACTGAAATCCTATAAGTAATAAGTTATATTACTGAGTTACTGCTAAAAGTAATATATTACATGTAATATGTTACTTTTGTAATGAGTTACCCCCAACACTGGTTGGCACAGAGTGAAACCCAGGAGTTGGCCGGCACCATGGTGAAGTCTCATATGACACTGATTGTACTTTCAGATTGAGCTCAAATGAAAGCAGTGTGTTGTGTGCATGTGTGCAGTGTTTATTCAGCTTATCTGACTGTGATTACACACCTGTTGGTTTCATTATGCCCAGTTTCACCGTTTCAGGGAAGCAAAGTGAGATTCATATCAAATATTGAAATATGGAACTTGTGACTACAGCAAGAACAGTGTGCACATGCAGCAAGGGAATACCCCTGTCTGTACTTGTCTGTACAATTTAATTTCACTTTTCCACCGCAGCGAAGCTTGAAAGGCATTTCAACTTTCAAGACAAAGGTGGATGGGAGATGTTGTTAGTGTTGCTACATGCTATCACATTTAATTGGTTGATTTCCTAATGGGGCTTGTGAAGTCCAGCCCTGTGTCTGACATGGCATGTTGACCAGACCAACTCAAAGCGCAGTGGGAAATTGTCTGCTGGAGGTCAGCTGTGCAGTGAAGTCAATATGACTTAGCATGAGATTAGGCGCTCTTGCCTCGATTGCCTGTGTGTGACCTTGAAAGTGTGGTTGAATTATGCAAGGCATTTCCTCCCTACACAGGACTGGTATCTAGTGGCGTATCTTCGTGCACTCTCCCGCAGGCTAAGAGAGGCTAAGAGAGGTGAGATAACAGAACCATCCGCTTGCTCTGTTTGTGGCATGGCATGAATCACCAGGAGGCCGTCCCCTCCACCAATAGAGAGGCCAAAGTGAAACGTCACTTCCTGCTTCAGCACTGTACCAGAAGATATTCATCCGCCATTTATTTTCCCATAGACATTTCGTAAAATGCTTATAAAAAGAGTTTTACTTGTTCAAACCAAACGGTTCAGATATATTTAGAAACAGGAGAGATCGCATAACATTTCACTCGGACCAAAACGTAAAATAATTGCGGATTTAAAGAAAATATTCTTTCGTTTTTTGTTTGTTTTTGGTCCGAGTGAAATGTTCTATGGCAGGGGTGCCCAATACGTCGATCGCGATCGACCGGTCGATCGCAAAGGTAGTGTGGTAGATCGCATGGCATTGAGGGGGGGGGGGGGGGGGATTTTTTTTTTTTATAATAAAATAAAATATAATGGAAGTACATGCAGTTGTTTATTTTAATTATGGATCATAATACAATGCAATTGTATTGTAAAGTGAGAAAAAATAAATCATGTATTGGGGGAAAAAGTGATGCATCTATTTAAGATGCATCGATAATCGTAATCGAATCGAATCGTAGCCCTCTGAATCGTAATCGAATCGAATCATGTGGCCAGTGAAGATTCACAGCCCTAATGTCAAGTGGTTGTGGGACAACGAGAAAGTGTTGTGAGGTTAGTTACTGCAGGCTGGAAACGATGTGTGTGCGTTTGCGATGTTGAAACTGGACTGGTAGATCTCGGGAGGCTGGCTACTTGAAAAGTAGATCTTGGGTCAAAAAAGTTTGGGCACCCCTGCTCTATGGTCTCTTCCGATTCTAAATATAGCTGAACCGTTTGGCTTGAACAAGTAAAACTATTTTTATAAGCATTTTACGAAATGTCTATGGGAAAATAAATGGCGGGTGAAAATCTCCGGTACAGTGCTGAAGCAGGAAGTAGGCGGTCACTTTGCCTCTCTATTTCCGCTGGGAGAGTTCAGCACCCTCATTCACAGAGAGAAACATTTGGCAACATTGTTGCTCTCTGTGTGATAACTAACACTAAGGCTGCATGAACTCCTGACACCTTTTCATCCCATAAACAGAATTACCTTGATCAAAGCCAATCAGCTGTGTGCCTTTCACACACACACACACACACACACACACACACACACACACACACACACACACACACACACACACATAATGTCTCCATGTGATGACCACACATCATCTGATGTGCACAATTACAGAGACGCTGTAATAGAGGTCTATTCGCGAATCAGGGGTGATTATTGAAAGCAATGAGGTTAGTTGCAACAACATGATGCAAATTTAACAGTCAATTTGTGAGTGTACCCGCCTTTAGTGACATCCCATTTAGCAGAGCAGGAGGTAGAAGCACAACAACAACCACACAGACCCTCACTTGCTCAGAATTAGGGATGCACTGATATGAACATATACCGATAACCGATATTAACATCGCTGTTATGGCCGATAACCGATATTTACCGATGTCGATATGATCTGTATAAAAACAAGTTCCTATGATAATCAAATTTCGTAGATACTGAAAAACACATGTAAACACTGTGAATTTGAAAAAGTCTTTATTTCCAAAACATTAATTTGGAAAAGCCCATAAAATCACAGATTTACCACATTGTTCCCTCTCAATGTGAAAATCTTGGCTGATACCAATAACCGAAATTAACACTGCAACATTGGACTGATGCCAAAATGTTAAAAAATTACTAACATCGGCCGATACCGATACGATCGCCGATATATCGTGCATCCCTACTCCGAACGGACAGAATGTGTCAGCATCTTAGCCACATTACTACCAACAGACACACTTGAATTTGGAAGCCTACAGTAGTTTGTCAGTCTTAGCTCAACCTGTAACGCTCGGCTGTTGAAAAGGAAGACAGATTAATTTTGTGTTTGTGAGTTAAGAGAGGCGGGGCTGAGCTGGAGATGCTGACCAATCAATACTGCTGACAACTAATTTGTCAATTTAGCTCATATGTCCTGACGCCCTTCTGCTGCGCGACGTGGCCGGAGGAGATGATTTGCGTCTTAACTTTTCATCAAATGCTGGCCGAGGTAAGAGAGGCGGTCGAGGCAGAACGGCAGTCAGCAACGGCTAATGTGGATTTCAGACTTTAAAAGGAGGCAAAACCTCGGAATAAAATGTTATTAAATAAGATTCGACATCTTCACAAACATTGATATGAATGGTGTCGTTCTTCTCAATGAGGAAGTCAACGCACCGTGACCGTAGCAAACGCTCAGTTAAATCAATATGCCGGTGGAACTGGCCTTTTTGTCTTTTTGACTGCACAGCATTTATCCATTTTAATGTCACTGCATATTTGTTATTAAATTGAATACATCTGGTAAGCCCGCACCTCAGCTGCTTCACAAGGACCCTGTGGTCCCAGAGACAGAAGACAACAACACAACACGTTTCTTTGGGGAGGAAGAGCCTCTGTCCTCCTCATGCTTAGCATCAATACATCTATCAAGACAATAAATGACGTTTGAAATTGTGTTCCGCACCAACACACACACACACACACACACACACACACACACACACACACACACACACACACACACACACACACACACACACAAACACACACACACACACACACATACATACACACAAACACACACACACACACACACACACACACACACGCGCACACACACACACGCGCACACACACACACACGCACACACACAGACACACACACACAGCAAGAAGTGTCAACGTTGCTGCTGCTGCTGGCAGGATTCATGCTGATCATAAACATGAGGATGGCCCATGAAGGACAATGGTAAGGAGAAATCTGTTTAACATGTCAGGATTCACATATGAAATCTAATTAGCCGTGATCAGATAACACGTTTTTTTTCCTATTTTGCATGCAAGGAGATATTCACGCGTCGGAATGTCCTCTCAAATCCTGAAATGAATCCTTATTGCAAGGGACAATTTTCCAGCATCCTATTAATAGTGTTCATTAATCATTATCTCCCCCCCCCCCCCCCCCACGCAGCAGCAGCATCAGGGCTCAAGTGAACGCTTGCGATGGAACGCATCTCAAATGTCTGATCTGAGTCAAGTCGCACGCTGATGCATGAAAGCAGAAGAAAACCGGCTAGGAGGAGGAGGAGTGTGTTTTGGCACGTTCCTTCCAGCCATGTTCTCTCTCTGGCTTCTTTGACCAACGTTGTGACTTGTGAGTGAAGGTTGGTAAAGGACAATAAAGCTGTGCAGCTGGTTGGCGGGGAGCTTTGGCAGGCCTCAGACGGTGACAGGGAGAGAGACATGAAGTTGCTGCTCATATGAGGGATCCACACTCATCACCGCACTCCAACAACACTGAATCATCGCAAAAAAGGGCCTGCAAAAATATTTAGGGCCATCAGGCGTCAAAACGATCACGGACTTTGACGTAAATCATTTGGCTCCGATAAAATACTGGTGGTTATGTGAAGTGGTAAATCTCAGCCAGCATCTTTTCTCCAACCTACCACCATCTTTTGTGATCTATCCAATGAAACAAGTAGGCTAGATGCCAGAGGAGGAGAATGGATGTCAGAGGCTTATTCCCATTTCATGCCGTGGGTGACTGAGGTCTGATCAGCAGCACACGAGCTTATAGTTTCCAGCCTATTGTAGCATGGAGGCACAAAATTAGTTAATCTAAATCATATGTTTTCAAATATCAAAATAAACCGAGAGTAAATAAATAAACTCAGTCAGTGGTGCTTAATATGAGTTTTTGCACATGTCTATCCAAAGAAACTGAAAACGCCAACTGAAACGGGAGATGATGCGGGATCGGGTCTCTTGGTCTTCTGACCGGTTCCGGGAGCAGTGTGAAATTCTGGAACCTATAACTGGCTTGGATACGCTGTCACTTCCTCCTCTCAAGTCAGTACTTCAGCAGCGGAAGGCCATCGGTGTGAACTGACTGCCTCTCTCTCTCCACCCGGACCCGCCCATCAGCGCCGAGCTAATGCAAGATGACAGTGTGTCACCAGAACCCTAAACTCGACCCAGTACATTTATCATAGGAGTCAGGAGTCCATGACATTCAAGAGCTTCTGTCTGTGTCACTATCCATTCAGTGTTGTTTTGAAGACGTCTGAGCCCTGACATTCCCCACCCGACAGATGCTCAAATAGCCTCCCCCCCCCAAGGTTCATTGCTGTTGAGTAAGCCAGCGCGCCGCATGGCCCCGCCCCTGACAAACAGCTGGTGGCATCCTTTTTTACATCACGTCTGCGTTGCCTCCACATCTTTTACTCTCATCGCTGATTTAAACTGTCATTTTCACACGCAAACGCTTCCACATGTTCTGTTGCACGCTGTAACTGAAACCATTATCATAATTTTAAAATCGCACAAATTTATTTCGCACCATGTACATCATGTGATTCCTATACAGCTGAAACATTGTAGCAAGGTGACTGACGACGTGTATCCAGTTTGACCCCCGAGGAGGCAAACCTGAGACCTAATGACGCATTCATGAGAGGTACTTTTGACTCTCAAGGATTAAAAACAGGCTAAATCAGGGGCATTAAGGTCGTTAAGGGTTTGGGCTCCTGACCTTAGCCGTCACTCTGTGAACACTGACCGGCCGGCCGCACTGTGCTCTGCTCGCTCTGAGAAACACGTGAAGAAGAAACGCATGAATAAATAAAGTTGTAGAGGCATTAATTTGAAGGTTGATGTAACCTTTTAATGTGTAAGGCCGGGGTAATCAGTCTTAATGCAGAGGGCGGGGCACTGCTCTGTTAACCTACTCAGGTTAGATCACGTCTAATATATCTGCCTTTTTGCCCGTACGGCTGCATTTGAAAAGCAAAGTAATGAAGTAAAACACCGAAGCTAATTAAAAGTTGACTGCTAATCTGTAAGTCAGAAGGTCAGCAATCTATCTTACTGTACGCCTCGGCCTCGCTAAATTAACCTTGTCGAGCGAGATTAGGTGAAAGATATCCATGACATAAAGAAACGCACATATAACCAACCAGCTGCTGGATGAAATCCATGTGGCTTGAAGGCCCTAACCCTCTGTAAGTTACCAGCTTCCCACGGCCAGGCCTGGCAACGCCATTCATGTGTCTATTTTTAGATGATTTCCCTGCTTGACTTCTTGATTTCCTGATTTGTTTAATGGAGAAGGCAGACAGCACACACAGCACAGCGCTGCCAACAGAAAGACTTGGTCAGCAACTTGATTGCATTGACACGGTCGAGTGGAGCCAAGGCTGGAGCAAATGAGAGGAGTGAGCTATGGGGCTCTGCAGAAACAACATGGCCGCACTTCAACAAAGAAAGGCCATGTGAGGAGACTCTCCAACATCAACACGTTCAGGAATCTCAACCTTCTCTCCTAAACATGCATGGGAATTAAAACCACTCACGCTGATTGTTTCAGAGCGTTCTTTCTTTCCTCCGGCCAGTGTTTCCTCGAGAAAATCTTTCAGGCCTGGAGGGATTTCGAAACGCTGCCGACGCTAAACTTTTAGCTAACCTGTTCGCATCTATGTTCAATGCAATGGCATCCCAAGTATCATCATACTATTATGGGATGCGATGCCAACAGTTGTATTATGGGATGTGCGTTTCCCCAGGCAACAACACACGTTGACACCTTTTGGAACAGCGCCGCACGCTGGCACAATGCTCCTGTTTTGAATGATTTGGCATCTTCTATTACTGTCAACACTGTCAACACCAGTATTGTTGTATTGTAATAATATGCCATAAAGGTTTATTGAAATTTTGGGGAGAGCAGAAAAAAAAAAAGTAAGAATCTGCCCTGGCGGGGGCGTGGTTGGCCAGGCCATTATTATAATAATATGCCATAAAGGTTTATTGAAATTTTGGGGAGAGCAGAAAAAAAAAAAGTAAGAATCTGCCCTGGCGGGGGCGTGGTTGGCCAGGCCATTATTATAATAATATGCCATAAAGGTTTATTGAAATTTTGGGCAGAGCAGGAAAAAAGAAAATAAGAAAATCGTAAAAACAAATAACACTTTTTTTTTGTGACCTGGCATTGGCCTGGCAGGCCCGCCAGGCCTGTAGAGTGGTAGGGGAAACACTGCTCCCTATACTTTCATTTTCAGTTCTCAAGCCAGTCTCTCTGTAAAAACACTGCGTGTGCTCAGGGGAGATGAGGAGAGGATGAGGAGGAGAGCCGCGGCAGCAAATGCTCAGTGTTATGTTCACATACAAGTGAGAAGGTGATGCAGCTCTGACAGCCTGCTAGCACGATGCTACAGGACCAATCCAGCCTCACGCACACTGACAGATAACACTTTGTCATCTTCAGTGCTTTCAACATCACATTGTGTTGTCCTATGATAAAGTGCTGTAATTTACCTCTTTGCTTTCGACAGTCAGAGAACTTGCTGCTTCCAATCACAGGTGGGTGTTTGTATGGGCAGATAAATATCAACAAGCTAGCCAAGTGGCTCTTGAATAGCGGGGTGCGTCTATCTTGTGTCTCTTGTGTCTGCATTGCATTATCAACTGACTGCTGCTTTAAAATGTGCTAGATCTTCTCTTCTGTCTTCTACCATGGTTTTCTATCTGCACCAGTGTTCAATGTGAGTGCAAATGAGAAGGAATTCGTCTTGCTCTTCATTCTCAATTTCTCAGAGTGACACCAAACTGTGACGGTCACTGTGGATCTTTTGGATAGCTGAGAGACACTTCTGATATCAAACTCCATCGTAGCTGCACTGGAAATAGAGAGTAAACAAGTGGACTCAGTACTTCTACTTTGACCAGAGTCTTGCTTTACACAAGTTAGTACACAACTGTACTTCTAACTTAAGTAAAGACTGTGTGTACTTTTCCCATCTCTGGTGCCCGTGATGATACTGCAACAAACTTCACAGTGCTTTGGTGAAGCTGGCTTTGTTTTCCGACAGAATATCGGACTTTGCCACCTCTGAATACAGAACAGCAGCGAACGACGACTGTGCTAACGTTACCTATAACTCGCGGCTACATCCAGCTTCACCGCTCAGCAGCACTCGCTAAGTTAATCCACATAACGTAACTGGCTCCAGCGCACTGCTTTGTTTTAGGATCCTTTGAAAAATGGGTGGGATTTATTCAGACTGGAGGAGGAGACATGTTTTGTAAATGAAAAGCCTCAGTGATGCGTGCAATGCATGCTGGTAGTTGTAGGATTCCCTTTAAGAGTAACATGGATAATCCACAGCTGTTTTCTCCGTTTTCTCAGGTCATAGGGCTCCAAATAATTGCACCACCATTGCTTTCTACTACATAGATGAGCTAGTTTGAATCATCATATTTGCTGTGGTGAAAAAAGGACTTGAAGTCATGGTGGAGCATTATGTAGTCATGTGACTTGCTCTTTGATCTCAGATTAGTATTGGTGGAAGATGTACGGCTGTGGGCTCTGATGTTTAGCGGCCTTCTTCACGATACGGACAAGAATGCTAATGTGCGCAATCTTTGCCCCGTGAATTTTAATAATAATGTGTTGACAATTAAGCAAATCTAAGGTCATCCAAATATCCCTGTCCTATCAAAGCCTGAATCAAGCAACACAAGCACAATTTGTAATATCGCTATTTTGGATCATAGCTCAGCTCCATATGAACACACAACAGTACAGTGTGAAGCTGATTCATGTAATATCCTCCTCTCTCTGGCCCCAGAGTCCCGCTGACACAGCAGCTGTGATCAGTGTGTACGTGCATGTGTGTACGTGTGTGTGTGTGTGTGTGTGTGTGTGTGCATGTGTGTGTGCGTGCATGTGTGTGTGTGTGTGTGCATGTGTGTGCATGTGTGTGTGTACATGTGTGTGTGTGTGTGTGTGTGTGTGTGTGTGTGTGTGTGTATGTGCATGTGTGTGTGTACGTGCATGTGTGTGTGTGTGTGTGTGTGCATGTGTGTGTGTATGTGTGTGTGTGTGTGTGTACGTGCATGTGTGTGTGTGTACGTGTGTGTGTGTGTGTGTGTGTGTGTACGTGTGTGTGTGTGTGTGTGTGTGTGTGCATGTGTATCTGTGCAGGTGGTAAGAGGGGAGGGGTATAGCAATGGCTGTGAGCTGAATAACAAATGTAGCACGCTGCACACCTGAGGAGCTGTCACTGTCCTAATCAGCCATTTATAATGCACAGCAGAGCGGGAGAGGACAGGAGAGGAGAGGAGAGGAGAGGAGAGGAGAGAGGAGGAGAGGAGAGGAGAGGACAGGAGAGGAGAGGACAGGAGAGGAGAGGACAGGACAGGAGAGGAGAGGAGAGGAGAGGAGAGGAGAGGAGAGGAGAGGAGAGGACAGGAGAGGAGAGGAGAGGAGAGGAGAGGAGAGGAGAGGAGAGGAGAGGAGAGGAGAGGAGAGGAGAGGAGAGGAGAGAAGAGGAGAGGAGAGGAGAGGACAGGAGAGGAGAGGAGAGGAGAGGAGAGGAGAGGAGAGGAGAGGAGAGGAGAGGAGAGGAGAGGAGAGGAGAGGAGAGGAGAGGAGAGGAGAGGAGGAAACCAGGACACCGTCGCTATCAAAGCTCCGTCTCTTATTAGATCCTGTTTCTTCTTATCCCTCCCTATCGCTGGATGCAAACTGGGAAAGGTGAGGCGTTCTTTTATCTCCTGCACTCAGCTTGGAATCTCCTTCAGGTGACTTGCTACAGTAGCTTCTCTCTCAGCTTGGAACCTCCTTCAGGTGACTTACTACAGTAGCTTCTCTCTCAGCTTGGAACCTCCTTCAGGTGACTTGCTACAGTAGCTTCTCTCTCAGCATGTATCTCCTTCAGGTGACTTGCTACAGTAGCTTCTCTCTCAGCATGTATCTCCTTCAGGTGACTTGCTACAGTAGCTTCTCTCTCAGTGTGGATCTCCTTCAGGTGACTTGCTACAGTAGCTTCTCTCTCAGCATGTATCTCCTTCAGGTGACTTGCTACAGTAGCTTCTCTCTCAGCATGTATCTCCTTCAGGTGACTTGCTACAGTAGCTTCTCTCTCAGTGTGGATCTCCTTCAGGTGACTTGCTACAGTAGCTTCTCTCTCAGTGTGGAATCTCCTTCAGGTGACTTGCTACAGTAGCTTCTCTCTCAGTGTGGAATCTCCTTCAGGTGACTTGCTACAGTAGCTTCTCTCTCAGTGTGGAATCTCCTTCAGGTGACTTGCTACAGTAGCTTCTCTCTCAGTGTGGAATCTCCTTCAGGTGACTTGCTACAGTAGCTTCTCTCTCAGTGTGGATCTCCTTCAGGTGACTTGCTACAGTAGCTTCTCTCTCAGTGTGGAATCTCCTTCAGGTGACTTGCTACAGTAGCTTCTCTCTCAGTGTGGAATCTCCTTCAGGTGACTTGCTACAGTAGCTTCTCTCTCAGTGTGGATCTCCTTCAGGTGACTTGCTACAGTAGCTTCTCTCTCAGCGTGGATCTCCTTCAGGTGACTTGCTACAGTAGCTTCTCTCAGTGTGGATCTCCTTCAGGTGACTTGCCTAGCCTAGCTTTCTCTCTCAGCCACTGAGTCACAGATGGGAAGCTGGAGCTCCACTTCCTCTCTCGCTGTACGTCCTCCCTCCTTCTTCACGGCCCGTCTGGCCCAGCAGGTTTGTGTCCGGACGGACGCCTCCTCCTCCAGAGAGCTCAAGGTGACACATGCTTCTTCAGGCACAGATGAGTGCCTGTGTGGCCCCCCCAGAGCCTCGTGACACCGGGCCAGTTGGCCCCCGCGCGTGCTCTCTCTCTAGCTCTCTCTCTCTCTCTCCAACCCGGGACCAGAGTCCCCAAACAGCAGCGGGGTGGGTGCAAACAGTGACCCCAGAGTCTTTTTTGTTGTTTCTGCGAGTGGCTAATCTACTGCTCTGTTGCGCGGGCTAGCTAGCAGGTGGACTGTGTCCCAGCTCTCTGACACAGTGGTGCACGGCTCAGTGTAGTGTAGTGGTGGGAGTGTTGGGGGGGAGAGTGCTGTGCAGCAGGAGCACAGTGCTGCTGCTGGCTGATGTGTTTCTGCAGGGTCAGCAGAGACTTGGCCAAGCCAGCATCATGCAGGATAAATCAATGAAAGCCAATTAGACACCCAAGAAAAGCCAAGGTGAGAGTGGGATTGAACGGCTATAAAAGCACCGAGTGAAACTAGAAGCGATCCTCAACCTTTTTCCCCCTCGGGAGCAGCAGCTTTTTGTGGAGAAAAAGAGTGAATCAAACTTTCTCTGTTTCGCCCGACAGACGCTGTGACCCGACGCTTTGATGAGCCGACGACGGCGTGCGAGTCGAGATAGAGCGGAGGCAGCGCTCTCTGTCTTTCACCGACGTGCGATGATAACTACGCCCAGATTTAGCATATCTGACAGATGCGCTCATGTCTTGTGGGTGAAGTGGCAAAGCATAATGTTGTTGTGTGTGGGAGGAGTGTGTGTGTGTGGGAGGAGTGTGTGTGTGTGTGTGTGTGTGTGTGTGTGTGTGTGTGTGTGTGTGTGTGTGAGTGTGTGTGTGAGAGTGTGTGTGTGTGAGTGTGTGTGTGTGTGTGTGTGTGTGTGTGTGTGTGTGTGTGTGTGTGTGTGTGTGTGGGCCGTGCCTGTCTCACAGCGACGCATCACCTCTGCGTTAGTTTAACTACAATCAAACTGTGCAGACTGTAAAGAGCATCCCCATATTAGAGTGACAAGATAACTCCTCCAAAGTTTTCAACACACAACCAGAGAGAAAGCTCTGAAATAGAGAGGCAAAGTGACCGCCTACTTCCTGCTTCAGCACTGTACCAGAGATTTTCATCCGCCATTTATTTTCCCATAGACATTTCGGAAAATGCTTATAAAAATAGTTTTACTTGGTCAAACCAAAACGGTTCAGCTATATTTAGAATCGGGAGAGACCACAGAACATTTCACTCAGACCAAAACTAAAAAAATACGACATTGAAAAAATATTTTCTTTAAATCCACAATTCTTCTACGTTTTGGTCAGAGTGAAATGTTATGAGGTCTCTCCTGTTTCTAAATATATCTTAACCGTTTGCCTTGAACAAGTAAAACTATTTTTATAAGCATTTTACTAAATGTCTACGGGAAAATATTAATAAATATGAAAATCTCTGGTACACTGCTGAAGCAGGAAGTAGGCGGTCTCTATTACAATCTTGCCCAATTCCCTAAGGGGTGAAGAATGTGGTCACGTGACCATGTGGAGGGTGAGAGAGAGGAAGGCAATATGGCTCCTGATCACCGAGCCAAATGAGGCACGCTCGGCTCCCAGCAACCTGCCAACAACATCTGCTGCTTTGGCCGCACATGCCCTCCTAACCCTGTCTGCTTCTACTTTATTAGTTCAAACCACACACACGTCACACACACACACACACACATACACAAACACAGACACACACACACACACGCACACGCACCCACACACACACACACACACACACACCTAGCGTTATATAGAAGTGAGGTTAACAACGTCAAAGAAAACGATGGACTTATTACCCATAATCCCTCTGTAGTCTTTGTAATCTCACATGGTTGTTTGAGGATAAGCAGGTCCAGGCTCGGCTAACGACTGAGACTTGAGAACATGAAGACAACACTGATGCTTTCATGACTGCTTTAAGGTTATGAAGAAGTCTTATTATATCTGGGTGCACTGCAGGCAGCATCACTGCAAATAGCAACAATGCACACTGTACTGTACATGGACCGTCTGTCTGTTGTGCAAATTAATAACTTGGCTGCTGCTGTTGTTTTTATGATTTCAGCGAATGCACGATTCGACTGGAAAATATAGATTTTTTTTTTTAGTTCAGAATGAATGAAAGAAAAGGAGCGTTTGCAGCATATGATAACCTGCTGACTGTTAATGAGCTGTTGAGAATAGCATATGCAGATAATAAGCGCGTTCGCGTCGACACAGTGAGCAGAAAACAGACGCCCACAGGCACGACTGTGTCTGAATTAGCTTAGTGATGTAATGGGAAATTTCCACTGATTAGCACGATGCTATTTTTATCTGGTAACACAGTGCATTGTGGGTCAAAGCAGCAGCACTGTGTCTGCTCTCAAATGCATAGCATTAATTAAAACAAGTTAATAATATTGTAATATTGTTACTTCGACTATCACACAAAACCACATTAGGAATTTCCATCTACAATGCTTACATGTGCTATGTTTTAGATAAGCTGGTTAACATGCCATTATGGAAACAACACTTATTTTTCATACAGTAATAAGGTGCCTTAGTTGTTATATTTGTTCATAATATTTTTTTCGATGTTTATGACTCGTCTATGACGAGACTCGAGACATCACCTGAATGTATAGATGAACATTGATTTGATCGAGCGTGCGATTGCTAGTATAGAGAAAAATGCTTATGATTATCATGATATTGATTTCAACCATATCGCCCAGCCCTAGTCCTTGACTATACACGAACCCAAAAGTCAAATGTACGCACAGCATGATTGGTCAAATCACAGTGTTTGGGCGGGTCACTACGCACAACAGTAACGACCGGACCAATCATGCTGACTGTCATGCGTAGTCACGCCCCAAAGGCCCATTCTGAGGCAGAAGAACCCTGACAGCATCAAGCAGAGCCTTTCTTAAGCCTGCACTCATTATTAACACTAATGTATTTGCAATCAGGATTTCTGCACTAGTTCCATGAAAGCAGGTAATAAATGTGAAAACTAAACGAGCTCAGCTGAAAACATTAGGAGAGCAAAAAAGTTCAAGCATTTATTGAATGAACCTCTAATTCCATTACCTCTGTGATTAAAAAACCCAACAGTGCTGTTCCCTGACTGCCTCTACAATGAAGCTGCTGATAAGAAGGCCCATGCAGTGTGAGCTGGAGGGAGGCAGACTGCCTCTAAAATGAAGCTGTTGATAAGAAGGCCTGTGTGCAGTGTGAACTGGAGGGAGGCAGACTGCCTCTACAATGAAGCTGTTGATAAGAAGGCCCATGTGCAGTGTGAACTGGAGGGAGGCAGACTGCCTCTACAATGAAGCTGTTGATAAGAAGGCCCATGTGAAGTGTGAGCTGGAGGGAGGCAGACTGCCTCTAAAATAAAGCTGTTGATAAGAAGGCCCATGCAGTGTGAGCTGGAGGGAGGCAGACTGCCTCTAAAATGAAGCTGCTGATAAGAAGGCCCATGCAGTGTGAGCTGGAGGGAGGCAGACTGCCTCTAAAATGCAGACTGCCTCTAAAATGAAGCTGTTGATAAGAAGGCCCATGCAGTGTGAGCTGGAGGGAGGCAGACTGCCTCTAAAATGAAGCTGCTGATAAGAAGGCCCATGCAGTGTGAGCTGGAGGGAGGCAGACTGCCTCTAAAATAAAGCTGTTGATAAGAAGGCCCATGCAGTGTGAGCTGGAGGGAGGCAGACTGCCTCTAAAATGAAGCTGTTGATAAGAAGGCCCATGCAGTGTTAGCTGGAGGGAGGCAGACTGCCTCTAAAATAAAGCTGTTGATAAGAAGGCCCATGCAGTGTGAGCTGGAGGGAGGCAGACTGCCTCTAAAATGAAGCTGTTGATAAGAAGGCCCATGCAGTGTGAGCTGGAGGGAGGCAGACTGCCTCTAAAATGAAGCTGTTGATAAGAAGGCCCATGCAGTGTGAGCTGGAGGGAGGCAGACTGCCTCTAAAATGAAGCTGCTGATAAGAAGGCCCATGCAGTGTGAGCTGGGGGGGGGGCTGTATATACAGTAAATCCATCCAGGCCGTGTGTTCAGACAGGCTGATGGGGCTATGCTAAATCACAGCAGCCAGCCTGTCGGGGCCAGACAGCTTGTCTTACTGCAGATCAATAGTGATAAGGGGAAATAGATTTGCAGCTGTGAATATCAAAGAGATCCACAGGGATGTGTGATATCTTTGGATGGTATGGTGGGAATATTGCACACCGGGAGTGATGATGATGATGATGATGATGCTGATGGACTTGGTCAACTTTGCTGATCAGAATAACAAAACGGGGATATGTCACTCACAACAAATTACAGCAGTGCATCAGCAGTGGAGATGCTAGTTTAGTGGAAATGAGGTTGTGACTGATCATATACAGCCCAAGAAATATGATTATATAAACCATTCTAAAACGTGTGCTTGTGTAACTGTATGTGCCTGTGCATATGTGTCTGTGTGCATCCATGCATGTGTGTGCGCGCGAGCGTGCACGTGTGCACTCGACCATCCGACCTGCAATGTGCAGAAGCTCAAGCCATTGATATAAAAAACGGTTTCCTGTTTCACTCTGAAAGCAGAGACAACAGCAGCACAGCCATTTATTATTTTCTCATTTGGTGTTGTTGAGAGGGAGGAATAGGAACTTGTTCAAATGCTTTTCCACTCCTCATGTCCTACTCTGGAACACTGACTCATCATAGCAATCTGTGGAGTGAACGTTTTCAGACAGGAGAGAACAAATTAAATGCTTCTGGCTAGGGCCGTGCAAGAAAATCGATACGGCAATATATCGCAATATTTGTTTCCGCAATACTGTGTCGATATTTCCGGAAAAATATCGTGATATATGGCCATATCGATTTTTTGCACAGCCGTGTGTTCAGTGACACAATACAAATGATTTTTTATTTCAGTGCGTTCAGTAACACACTCAACACTCGGTAAAAATTTTGACTCAATTTGTCCACTAAAGTTATCAATATAAAGTGATGTACATATTATTACACTACCTGGGTGGTACACAGCCAATTTAATGTTCAGTAAATTATGTAGAGTATTGGAATATATGTATTGTATCACAATGTCTCGTGATATAATCGTATCGTGACCCATTGTATCGTGATACGTATCGTATCGTGAGGTCCTTGCCAATACCCAGCCCTACTTCTGGCGTAGACTTTTTTTTGGACCACAACTAAATCACTTTCGTCCAATAGAATAAGAGTATTTTGCTTTGACAAATTCAAATCATACTCGCATTGGACGAGAAATAATTAACACAAGAATTATAACTCAGGCACAGAATAAGCGACGGGGACACGGTCTGTTTCAAAGAAAAATACATGACGTCAAAATGAACAACAAACAATAATTGAGACAACAGCTTTTTGTGGCACATGTGCCATTAAAAATCAATCCAACACTTTTATTGCATGGCTAAATATGCTCATCTCTCTGCTTGTCTCTCTGCTCGGGTCGATCCGGAGTTCAACACAATTTGCCTTAATCATGCAATCAATCGCTATTATATCTGTGTGCCATGCAACACAACATACAGCAGGCAGACGTGGCCCCGAGCTAAAACTACACGCCCTCAATTGGGCCAGGCAGACATTGACTTGTGTGAGTCATGTGACTTGTGTGAGTCATGTGATTCAGTGGAAGATGAGGCTGATTGCCAGAGCAACAGCATCCCTCCTTTATTTGTCGACAGGAGGGGAGGGGGGGGGGGGGGGGGGTGGCACTCTGACGAAATGTCTTATTCACAAGAAATTACAATGAAACCAGTCGGCTGTGTCTGACACTATTTTTGGATTAACACACAATGGAGTCAGTCAGCCCATTGACTGTCAGCTTTCACACATTCACACTTTTCTGCAAGGTAATGAATCAGATATGTTTGTCTAAGCTGTGTGCATTAGAAGTTATATTTGCTACAAATATTGAATACCACAAGCAAACAAGGCCCTGTAGCCAGACAAGTCATACACACTCATAGACACAAACATGCATGCACACGCACACGAGGGCTGTGAATCTTCACTGGCCTCACGATTCGATTCGATTCCACGATGCATCTCGATACAGCTCAAAGTATCACAGCTCCATGTATCACATCCTCAATTTTCTATATTATTATTGCACATGGCTACTTTATTTTTCAGCAATTAATACAAGCAGTCAGATAGATATCGACTTGCTGTTTTACTTAGAAAGTGCTTTAAAATCTGAATGTCAACATAAGTTTAAACATAAACGATTCATCTGTCAGCGATTCGATTCCATGCACACGTCCGCATCGCAATGCATCGATTACACGATTAATTATGACACCCCTAACGCACACACACACACACACGTGCGCAAGCGTACACACAGACACACACACACACACACACACGCGTGTGCAAACGTACGCATGCACACACACACACACACACACACACACACACACACGTGCACGTGCACGCATACGCACACACACAGACACACACAACTCTATTTGGCTCCGTGGCATAAAAGCTTGAATGAGGTGATTTGGCAGAAGAGGAGAATAATCAGACATTACTGTGGCCCTCAGAGATCCTTTATTGAATGCATAACAATGAGGCTTGATTGGAATTGATAAGGCTTTGAAAGCCAGGTTGCTCGTTTCCACTCGCTAATTTGTTCTAGAGCAACCTTTGACACGCAGAGAATAGCCAATGGCTGACAAGCTAATTAGCCGTCTGTCGAGAGCCGGGTCAAAATGTGTGTTCGTACTCAAAAGAGCGGACATCTTTTCTGACTGATTGAGTGAGTGAGCGAGTGCCGAGGGACAGTCAGTGCTGCCATTTTTCAAAATACTGCATCTCTCTGCACCGATTTACAGAAGCCGTCTGCTCAAGTCACAGGAGGATTATCTGTGCCTATATGTAGCAGCATGGTGTCATTTATGTTCTGCTATCAGAAGAAATGACTGAGCTATGCAATCCAGTGTGTGTGTGCGTGTGTGCGTGTGTGTGTGTCTGTGCGTGTGTGTGTGTGCGCGTGTGCGTTCGAGCGCGCACTGGTGTAATATCCCTGTATCAACACAAAGTCAGCATGAAGAAGTGCCGCGGATGTGAAAGTGCTGCTGACCTCGTCCATTTTTCTTCCAGTGCCATCGAGGCCACCGTGTTGCAGCAGCAGCAGCAGCGTGCCGTGGCGTGCCGCGCGCCCGTGCCGTGCCGTTCACTTGTGCAGAGTAAAAAAAAAAAGGTGGCAGAATCAAAGGCTTCTTCTTCTCCGGGGCCACCAGCCATCGCCCTCACACACACACCTGCACTTAGGAGAGTCAACCGGCGCGTGTCAGCGCCAGCGCCTCCCGCAGGCCACCGCCGCGCATCACATGACCGCCTCACACACACACGCCCACAAAACAAGCTTATCTCTCTCTCCACACATACAGCTCTGAGGATATATAGGCCGTGCGCTGCACTGCACTGTGACTGCTGCACACAGCCACATTTTCTCTTTCCACTTCACTTCAGTTCGGTTTAACTATAGCCTCTTATCACACAGGCAGGTCTTAAAGGTCTTTCCATAGCATCACAGTATACTACAATACACACACACTCACACAGCATAGATTACATACAGTATATAGCCTACAGTACATACCACACATTTCACTAGATTTATATACATTGCGATACTACACAAACACAGCACATCTTTAGACTGTGGGAGGAAGCCCACGCAAACACGGGGAGAACATGCAAAAACTCCACACGGAAAAGACCGAGGTGGAGATTCGAACCAACGGGGGCTTCTTGCTGTGAGGCGACAGTGCTAACTAACCACTGAGCCACCGTGTGCCGCCCATGTTCCAAAACAGGCATATACAGCCCAGGAGAAATGTGCTGCACACATGCTGCAGTTCTCAGGGGTTGGGATTGGTTTTTATGAAATATGAAACGTGATATTGTTTGATTGAATGCACCACGTCCTAATTGGATTCCCTCTAACGCCCGCGCCCCTCCCTGCCTAGACAAGTACTGATGAGAGATAAACCGCTTCGGCATTCATCAAGGAGATGGAGCGTTTTGATCCCCGCTCGCAATTAAATTAAGATTACGTAAAACTTAACAATTTGTGGAGAATGCGATGTGAATTATCAACAGGTCATCCACCGGCTTGATCTTTTGCCCAATTTTGTCACAGAAAACAACTTGGAAAAATTGCACGGCGAATCTCATTCCCTTGAGAGAGAGAGAGCGAGAGGAAAAAACATCATTTTCATGTTATGTTGTTATGTTTCTTTATCGCTGTGAGGTAAATGGAGTATATACAGGCTTGGATTCATTGTGCAACGATACAATAACGGTACAATCAAAACCAGTCTGTCGGTCTACTTCATCCTCATTTTGTTGTACTTTTTCTTCTGCTGCATTCATTTCAATCAATCAGATGGTCTCCGGCTACTGTATGACATGTGCAACTCAATGAGAAGACTGTGAAAATGACAGTCATCCACGGCGCCGTTACAGCGGCGTTTACATTGTGTGTCATGAGAAGAACTCTCAGCGAACACTTTTCTATCTATCTATAAACTATATTCCATCCTCTCTCTTCCCGAGCGTGCGGAAAACAACATGCTACAACGTCAAAACTAGGGATGGGGCCGATCCGATCCAATATCGGTATCGGGTGCCGATATTGGCACTAATTCACAGATCGGATCGAATAAAAAAAATAAAAAAAATGCAATTCCAGCGCGCGCCACACAGGGGGCGCTGCCGTAATTTGCCGATGTATAATAGTATCCTTCTTTGCCTTGTATATTTTCTTAATTTTGTCTGCTTTTTGCAAGGTATAT
>NC_139639.1:4782393-4834893 GCF_964638095.1 Poromitra crassiceps
TTCAGCGGGACCCCTCTCCTCTCCTTTACATTCTTTTGAGCCGGGTGCACGCAAAGAAATGGGGGCTAGGCCTCTCTGCTGATGCTGCTGTGTGTTCGAGGAGATTTACCACATGCTTCTTCTACTGAATCTAGTCCAGAGTAGTTTGTCCCCCTTATTTATTTACTCCACAATCAAATGTATTCTGCTGGTGGTGACTTTGATTTTGAAGATCTAATGTCCCAAACATTTCCTATTTCCAGGCTTTTTTGGACACAGTCCTAAATAATGATTCCCATTAATGTGGAGGGATGTTTTCGTTTCTCTGCAGTTTCACTATTAGCTATTATTACTCCCTGATGTGTTCAGTGTTGAAATCTTAAGCACTCAATTTCCCTGTACAAACACTAGATAAAGCACAGTCATACATAGCTATGTACTTCCTTCAGATAGACTTGTTTTATATGTTTGATGATTCAGCCATCTGCGCACAAAAGGTTTTATTGCCACAACAGTGGGTCGTTAGTTATTCTCTTTATTTCCTTTTTCCTGTAGTAAGGCTACTTCAAAGTGGAGTGTTTGTCCAGAGCAGAGCAGTGATCACAGGGGCCCGGGGGGCATTGGCTATAACCCTAGTCCGGGGCCGGGCCGGGCCAGGCCAGGCCAGGCTGGGCCGGGCCCCTCTGGGGGACAAATGGAGCTTGTTCTTGCCTAGCCATGCTCTTTGGCTAATGCTTAACCCTTTTGGCCTCATTATCCTAATTGCGGTGCCTGCTATAAAAACAACAGATGCTTTTGTACAACTGTGGGGCGTTCAGAACGTGACTGAGAGCTCTCTCTCTGTGTATCGCACTGCATTTTTGAGGGGTGATTGATGACTTCTTCTCGCCCCCCCCCTCTCCCCCCCCCACCATGGCAGCTCGCAGCAGAGAGCAGGGGCACCCCTCCATGCAAGCCAGGCTTCTCTGAAGACACATACACGGCAGTGCTACCAGATAGCACGGAGAAAGGACAGCCCCTTTTCAACGGTGAGTGGTGAAATTCTCCAGTGCTGTTCCACGCTGCATGTTTGTTATGTGTGTGTGTGTGCTTCATTGTGTGTGTGTGTGTGTGTGTGTGTGTGGGTGGGCATGCACATGTGTGGCTTTCGCTCCATGTGTTACATCGAGGGGAGGATCGGAACAAGCCTGCCTGCCTGGCATATTTAAGCAATTAGCTCCGGTGTGGTAGTGTGGGATTACGAGTCATGTCGTTTGGCTTGTAAACCAACTCAGATCTGGTTCAACTTTGTACAGCTTCTGCCCTCTTTTTTTTTTGCTTACTTAGTTAATTTTTTTCCTTGGGAACAAACGTACAAAAGCATAAACAGATGATGTGACTTAAATGCTAGGTCATACATTGTGGCTAAAGAGTTTGTGTTGTTACTGCAGTTTGTGTTTTGCTGAGATGGATGTTAATTGGCTGGCTTTGTCATCAGAAGTAGGAAAGCTGAAGTGAAATTTCATCCTCTGTCGATGTCACCAGGGACACTTCCCTCTGCAGTGAATAGAAATGAGTCACACACAGATACATCTTTGTCTTACTTGAACCAACCAAATAACACAGCTATAATATTCTGTGCCATGTGCTGGTGGATGGAATCATTATGATTATATATACATGTTTTGCATTTGCTTGGCATTAACCACACAGAACGTGTAGACATATTTAAACAACTAGAAAGCTTGCGCGCCATGCACGCTCGATTCCTGACCACTGATGATGTCACAATGCCTATGACATCATCAGTGATGTCTGATTGGTTGATGGTTTTGGGCAATAATGATGTCACTGATGACATCACTGATGATGTCATAGACATTGTGACATCACTGATGATGTCATACTGATGATGTCATAGACATTGTGACATCACTGATGATGTCATACTGATGATGTCATATACATTGTGACATCACTGATGATGTCATAATGATGATGTCATAGACATTGTGACATCATCAGTGGGACAAAAATTCAAACAAACAAACAAGTGGACAAACAGAGCCCACTTGCTCCCTTTTAATGCACACAAGTAGTGTGTCTGTCTGTTACTGCTAGAAGATGTCCTTTCAAATGTTTCCAAGCCTGAAGGGTCCTGGTTGGACCATATGGGAACAAGTTCAGTTGCAATGCAGTTTCATACCACTAAGCCCGCTTATTGGCAGTAATTCTCCCTTACAGCAATTTAAGTATCTTTTGTTTGGAGCAATAGTACTCATGTAGGAAATCCAACTATAGTGGATTTTGATTTGATTTCTTTTTCCAACCCATAACCTGCTGCAAAACAAGAAAGCGAAAAATACATTTATTTTATTTTATTTCTTTACAGTAAGCCATTACATTGTAGAAGGCATGACCAATACTGCCTCTTTGGAGTTTAATATTGGCAAAGTGAGGGATGCAGCCAGCGTGAAACGGAGCGACGGCCGAGCCGACCACCGCTCATAAAAGCTGGAATATATCACCGGTGTGCCATTAGAGAGGTTAGAGCCTTGAGGTCATTCAGACTCGGAAAACATTCTCAGTGGCGTTGGATCTCACAGTGTGTGCTGAAAACTCACACGCAGCCGTTTGCTGCGAGTCAGAGAGGTGGAGGGGGAGGGAGGTAGCCATGATGGGACAGAGAGGTGGAGGGGAGGTAGCCATGACAGGACAGAGAGGTGGAGGGTGGAGGTAGCTATGATGGGACAGAGAGGTGGAGGGGAGGTAGCCATGATGGGACAGAGAGGTGGAGGGTGGAGGTAGCCACAACAGGATAGAGAGGTGGAGGGGAGGTAGCCATGATGGGACAGAGAGGTGGAGGGGAGGTAGCCATGATGGGACAGAGAGGTGGAGGTGGGAGGTAGCCATGATGGGACAGAGAGGTGGAGGGGAGGTAGCCATGATGGGACAGAGAGGTGGAGGGGAGGTAGCCATGATGGGACAGAGAGGTGGAGGGGGGAGGTAGCCATGATGGGACAGAGAGGTGGAGGGGAGGTAGCCATGACAGGACAGAGAGGTGGAGGGGAGGTAGCCATGATGGGACAGAGAGGTGGAGGGGGGAGGTAGCCATGACAGGACAGAGAGGTGGAGGGTGGAGGTAGCTATGATGGGACAGAGAGGTGGAGGGTGGGGTAGCCATGATGGGACAGAGAGGTGGAGGGGAGGTAGCCATGATGGGACGGAGAGGTGGAGGGGAGGTAGCCATGACAGGACAGAGAGGTGGAGGGGAGGTAGCCATGACAGGACAGAGAGGTGGAGGGGGGAGGTAGCCATGACAGGACAGAGAGGTGGAGGTAGCCACAACAGGACAGAGAGGTGGAGGTAGCCATGACGGGACAGAGAGGTGGAGGTAGCCATGACAGGACAGAGAGGTGGAGGGGGGAGGTAGCCATGACAGGACAGAGAGGTGGAGGGGGAGGGAGGTAGCCATGATGGGACAGAGAGGTGGAGGGGGAGGGAGGTAGCCATGATGGGACAGAGAGGTGGAGGGGGAGGGAGGTAGCCATGACAGGGAAAGGAAAGAAGAGCATGATGGACAGGAAGAGAGGGCTTTCACTGGGCCTTCTTACCTTTGTGCACGAGCTAAGTTAGCTAACGTTTGATCCTGGAGGTGATGGATTTCCCTCTCTGTTGGCTCGTGGATGAGCCGTGACCGAAGAGTAATCAGGTTCCCTTTTGTTTGCCCCCCCCCCCCCCCCCCTCACTCCTTTCTCTGCCTCCCCCTCCCCCTCCAGTGGGGGTCTCTCTCTGTGGAGACCCCTCCCCCCTCCAGTGGGGGTCTCTCTCTGTGGACCCCCCCCCCCCCCCCCCTCTCTCTCTCTCTCTCTGTGGAGGCTTCCTGACAGAAAGGCACTCCTGTGTCATTGTCATGCAGCAGCAGCAGCGTGGGATGATGTTAATGAAAGTCCATTGGGCTAATAAACAGCTCCTGTGACATGTTCTGAAAGACAAAGCTCCCACAGTGTGGCCGTGCCCCAAGCTTCTGAACTTTCCTCTCACCATGCTGCTGTGGAATATTCTTTTGGACCAGAGTAGGGATGTTATTAATGATTCATCGACAATCGATTAATCGGTCATTAAGAATTTGATCGATCAATCTATGTGTTAATCGACAATGTGTGCTATGTGCTATTTTATCATTTTTCGTCTCTTTTCTGAAATTGATTTAACAGCACAAGGGCAAAACGTAACTTTCACTGCTCATACAGAGGAAGAAGAAAGTCAAGCTAGCAGACAGAAAGTCCAGGGTGGGAGAGAATTACACCGAAAAGACAACAGTAATCATTGTAAACATTGTAATACAATGTTGAAATATCTCACGTCCACAAGCACAATGACAGCTAATGCAGGACGTCTAGTTGGTTGAACAACTTGTTGGGTCGGCCTAAAGACAGGTGTCAAACCCTGCATTTTGTATTTTTTATTTTGTATGGTCAAAATCAGTTTGTAATAATCGATTAATTTGATCGTTAACCTGAGCAATTAATCGATTAAGGAAATTGATAAAAATGTGCATCCCTACTAGGCCAGAGCTGAGGGCTTGTTCCAACAGGCTGCTTCTCAAGCTGCATGCAGCAGGTGAATGTGTTATGTGTGAGAATGCCTCCTTGCATTTCATTATCTTTGTTAATTGCACCCTGAGGTCTTAAATAATGGATGATAGGGAGGGATTGAGTGAGTCTTGCTGGGTAGTCTATTCAACATGCCTAAGTGTCCATGCACATTACAGCACAAAGCCTTTCTTTCTTACACTAAAAATAACACAGTCAGCTCATTTAGATAATATGGTTGAAATAATAATATTTGGAAGGATACTTTTTTCAATCTCTATAGCCCATCACTTGTTAATAGAATGAAATGCATGTCCCTTACATCTAACTGTGAGGTTAAGTGCGATGTCAAACTAAACTCGAATAATATGACTTATAACCTCATTTTGTCCATTTGTTTGCTATCGTAGATTTGGTCAACAGATTTGTGAAACAAAATATAAAAATATCATATCATCATCACCACCATACTTTAGAATGATTATAATTCTTTTTGGCTGGCCCTAGCATGACCTAGCCTCTAGCTATAAGTGAGTGGTTAGCATTAGCAGCTCTCTGCAGGGCGGCTAGGTCAGTGTGCTTGTTTGAAACGGGATCCGTTTGGAATATGAGTGTAATACTATCAGTATCAGGTCAGTATAAGGTGACACAGTAATGTGACTCGTGCTGTATTTGTGTTGAGGCCAGATATCCACACATTAAAGATGGGGGGTTGTTGGGCTGTATTCTATATCTCTGTCCATCTAATTGAAGGTTCCTCTGTGCTATTGATTAGGAGAATACACATCCTAACCCTGCAAATAGCAGTCATTCACATGCAAACAGTTGACATTGTATTCCCTCCATCCAGCACATCCTGTGTGTTTGATCACGACAGTCGTAGCCAGCAGCAGCACAGTTAACGTACTTATTTGATTGTGAGATTTAATCACATTGTTGGGGGTGGGGGTGGGGGGGGGGGGTTGAATATTCAGACTTAACTGTTAGCTGGCCAAGTGAATGCCCCATTGATTTTCAATAGGATTGTTAAGGTGGATTTTTTTTCTTCTTCGCCTCTCTCCAAAGTCGCTTGGCAGCAGAGCAGCAGAGAGGAAAGCCAGCGAGGACAATTATTTATCTATGAGACCTCCTCTCCAATGATCCGTTAAAGGGAGGTTTTAGCTCATTGTTTGCAGATGCAAAAGCACACCAGGCTTAGGAAGGTTTCCTACACTGTCTGGCCTCCGGGGGGCCCGGGTGACCTTGCCTTTTAAGATAGGAATATTTACTCTGTAGCGCTGATAGCTGAGTGCCGAGAAACGACCAAACACGGCTATTCATTTCACACAGCGTTCCATTGTAGCAGGTGGCTATAACGTTTCTTATCTTGTTTAGTCGCTTGATAAAGCGACTCGTTTAACTAAATTGTATTTAATTTCAGGTTACGCTGCGGTTGCGGGCGCTTTGCCCCTGGGTGGGTGGGTAATGGGATTTTGCGGAGGGCGTTTAGAGAGCTGACACAGTCAGACACACATTTGGCCCTTTTCAAGCAGGGCTGTAAAGTGAGTCAGTCAGCAGAGAGGGGTTCCCTCCAAAAAAAACTGGGTTAATGACAAGCCCAAAAGCCTAATTGAGCTTAATACACTCTCTCGTATGCTTCTGTTCTGCCATCCCTACCCCGACCATCTACACGCCACTTTCCTTTTCTCTTTTCTTCCAGTTCCACCCCGAAGCCCTCGGCTTTTACCCGTCCTTTTCTCTCCTTACAATGACGCCATGCTCTAGTGGCGACGGAGAAGAATGCATGCTCTAGTGGCGACGGAGAAGAATGCATGCTCTAGTGGCGACGGAGAGGTGTTTTTTTTTCTAGTCCGCTTTACCGTGCGCTCCGAGGGATTTGAATGGCCGTGGCCATGATGTGTGGAGGAGAAGGTCCAGCAGAGAGCTGAGCTGAGCTGGCTCCACACACACACACGAGCCGAGGGAGCAGTTCACAGTTGACCAGTTCCATTATATATGGTTGAAACAATTAGTGTCAGCATTACCAACGAGAAGCCCCACTGAAAGCCTCTCTCAGGCCGAAGCCATCACCAGATTTTTCAGTTGATCTGTCATTAAGTGTAATTACCTCTCTTTGCACTATTTGATTAAGGCCAACCTTTAAAACAAACAGCTATTTGACCCCTTTTGACCAAAGAAAAACAGTCTGGCGAGAGAAATGCGACATTTTGTTTGGACTCGGTCCCATTTGCATGTTGCGTGGGTTCTGGTTCTCTGCGCTCTGTCGGGGGCTCTGATGGGCCTTGGTACAGCTGGGGGCCGCTCTCAGATGTGCTGCTCGAGGGGCCCCCCAGTGTTTGGTCAGACGTGACCCAGGTCGACCCTCTCCTGTACCGGGGCCAAGTGCTCAGCAACTAGGCTCGACGGTGTGGGGGGATGAGGAGGGTGGTGGTGGTGGTGGTGGTGGTGGGGGGAGGTTCTGGCATGCTCAGATGAATGGAAGAGCAGCCGAGGGGGTCCTGACCTTCACCGGGGGGGCCCACCTCTGAGCACATGTTGTCCTGACCTACAGAGTTGATCATCTATCATTGGGGGAAAAGCAGAACTAAGCACCACATTTTTAAAAAACCTGCGCTCTACAGGCAGTGTTACAACAAGCAGCCGTGCAAGTTCTGTTCTCTTTGACTTTGTCCTCCTACCGGCAAGATGAATCATAATTAACTACTATTGGGTCTTGTAAGTGCAACAGTCCAAAAGACGGTTTCTGGAACATTGCAGGATTTTGTATAATTTTATGTTCTCTCTTTTTTTTTTTTAGCTTGAACAAGCTGTTTCTCTCTCTCTCTCTCTCTCTCTCTCTCTCTCTCTCTCTCTCTCTCTCTCTCTCTCTCTCTTCGTTTCTTGAAATATTCAGTAGACACACATGGTTCGATATGTTTGAGGAAGAGGTTGGAAGGTTGGACATTTTGATGTTTCTTCCAGTGCTATACAGTCTTTAAAGCCTCTCCGCGCCGTGCTGCTGACTGTCGAGGTCTTTTTTTTATTTGAGGCACGAGGTGAGTACTGATGTCTGCGCCGCTGTTGAATTATTCAATAGCCAAACATGACTTCCTTCATATTCAAATCCCTGTTTAAGATGAGATCCATAAGCACAGAGGAGCCATCATGCAGTCAGATGAGGGAAATACTTTTGATATGGGTCTGCTGCTGCATGGTGTTTCACATCTTCTCTGATCTCCTCCTCACAGTACTTCACATCATCACAGTGGAACCCTCTGACCGTGCTCCTCACCGTGAAGCCCTCATGTTGTTAAGCCCAGGCGGCAGCACTTCCACTGTAAACGTGTTTGTCAGAGAAGACCATCATCTCCTCCTCACCCCCTCCCCCTGTCCTCCTCACCCCCCTCCCTCCTCCTCACCCCCTCCCCCTGTCCTCCTCACCCCCCTCCCTCCTCCTCACCCCCTCCCCATGTCCTCCTCACCCCCCTCCCTCCTCCTCACCCCCTACCCCTGTCCTCCTCACCCCCCCCCCACCTCTCCTCCTCACCCCCTCCCTCTGTCCTCCTCACCCCCCCACCTCTCCTCCTCACCCCCCCACCTCTCCTCCTCACCCCCCCACCTCTCCTCCTCACCCCCTCCCTCTGTCCTCCTCACCCCCCCTCCCACCTCTCCTCTTCACCCCCTCCACCCTTTTTCTGGAAGTGAGTCGATAAATCCAGGCTCTTTGTTTGGGGCTGATCAATACGTTGTAATGAAGGCCGTACTCCAGTTCCCAGCTGAAGCACCGCTGGCAGGTCGGGCTTGAATCTGCTTCTTTTCCCTCTTTATTGTTATGAGCTTCTGTTATTATGAGCTCCTGTAAATGTTCATTGCCCGTCATTGTTGTGCTTTTTCCCCCCCGGGGGAAAACGCCATCATGGCCTAGATAACCGCCACTGATTGTACCGGCTGATTGGATGAAACTCTCGTAAGAGTGATTGGATGATGGTGGCGGTATGTGATTTTGGAAACGCAACATTTTTGATTTAATTTTGCGACAATATCACAAGGAAGTAGTAGGGTCATCATCCGCTAGCTAGCGGTTAGCGCTAGCTAGCGGATGTGAGTACAGTCATTTGTCAGATGGTCATGATGAGTCCATTGCAGTCCTCAGGCCATATCATAACAAATGAAATAATAATGTTGTGTGCGTATTAAAGCTAGCTCCCCCCCCCCCCCTCTCTGTGGCTAATTTGCGGGGGGTGCTTTTAGAGCGCCCCGCTGGGTGGCGTGTGACAGGAGAGGACATCTTTTATTTATGTCTGACCTTTTTTAGCCTGCGCCTCCTTATCAAACAGCTCCTCTGCTGTGTAGCGTCCCTCAGACACAGGGACTTGTGAAATGCCTCAAAGCAGATAAAGTATTTAGTGGAGGGGCTGACACTGCCCGGCTGGCTCCTCAACGCGTCTGCTGCTATCTCCGCTATCAGCATCCCACTGCCCCCTGCTAGCCACTGCTGCCCGAAGAGTGTGTGTGTGTGTGTGTGTGTGTGTGTGTGTGTGTGTGTGTGTGTGTGTGTGTGTGTGTGTGTGTGTGTGTGTGTGTGTGTGTGTGTGTGTGTGTGTGTGTGTGTGTGTGTGTGTGTGTGTGTGACTCTGAGGTGCCTCTCTCTTCACAGTGTGTGTGGGTGTTTGTCCTTGGCATATAATTAGCCTGTTCAACCCAGACAGCTCCTGGTGGTGGTGGTGGTGGAGTGTGTGTGCGTGTGCTTGCGTGTGTGTGTGTGTGCGCATGTGTGTGTGTGCGTGTGTGTGTGTGCGTGGGGACTCCGACTCCTTCATCGCAGGCTCCTATAAGTCCCAGCTGTTGCTAGAGAGTATGCGCCACCCCCAGACCACCGCTGTCAACACAAGATTTAACATTCAAATATACAACCGACATTCAGAGGCCCAGCTATATAATCGCACTGTAAACGCTTAAAATGTAGATTGTTTATTTTTTCTGGTCTCTCACAAGGTTGCATAAATATAACCGTATCTGCTAAATGAAAATGTCATCGTCTTGTTTTGAACGGAGAGTTGAAACGCAGGCCGGCGTTCACAGTATGGCTGCTTCCTGTCATGTGTTTTTTAATAGGTTCTTTAGGTTCCAGATCACACCTGGGTCCCTGCAGCCTCGACACACTGACGTCTAGACGTTTGGAAATGGATGTGTGTGTGTGTGTGTGTGTGTGTGTGTGTGTGTGTGTGTGTGCTGTGCACTGTGCACTTCACTGTGTGTGTGTGTGTGTGTGTGTGTGTGTGTGTGTGTGCTGTGCACTGTGCACTTCAATCTGTCCCACTGTCACACGGGAAAAGATTCATTTCTCTTCCTAAAACAATCCTTCCCTGTAAAGCGCTCGGTCCTGACATGAGCGGGGGACTCTGCCTGGGTGTGGTGTGTGTGTGTGTGTGTGTGTGTGGTGTGTGTGTGTGGTGTGTGTGTGTGGTGTGTGTGTGGTGTGTCTCAGGTTCAGCTGTGTGAGTTTTATTTAACATGAAAGACATCCAGAAAGTGCATAATATGACGACCACCCCACTATGTAATGAGGTCGCGTATATAAATAGCAGTATTGACCTGACTTTCTGCATATATATATATGCCTCCATATTATAACTAGGCTACAGTGTTGTTATTTCGCCCCGGTGGAAATGCCAACAGCACCAGAGTGGAGAGCAAAATGCCAGCTTGCACATGGCAGACAATAGATCAGCAGCGTGGAGTCGTGTGGATTGTGTGTTTTTCTAAAGGTCTGACTTGTGGGTTTCTTCTTCTGTGGTGGGACGGCTTTTTCTTTTATGGCTGAGCGAGCGGAGAGTGAACTAACTCTCTCTGTATCTCTTCCACTCTGCTCTACAAAGAGAACCTCTGTTTGTAGTGTTGCCCAAGCAGTTTATTGAGCAACGTCCAGACCCCCCCCTCTCGATTCTGGCCCGCCTCCGATCCGCTTTCTCTCAGCGCCGCGCTTGTTTTTCTCATTAAGTGGAGCTAAGCTAGCCCAGGGTACTGACTGAGCCCAGGGTACTGACTGAGCCCAGGGTACTGACTGAGCCCAGGGTACTGACTGACTGAGCCGTAGCCCGCACGTTTTTCCATTGCATCCCTCACTGAGACACATACCCAGGCAGGCGTGTAGGAGAGGGAGAGAGAGAAGCCACTCCCCGTCTGGCCACTGCTTCTCTCTCTGCAGCTTGATCTTTTGTTCGTGAGGGGATGCATTTAGCTTTACACACGGGTGAAGGTGTGTCTGTGTTTGATTTACCTGTCTCACACAGCTGTGAGCTACAGACAGCTCACCTGTCTCACACAGCTGTGAGCTACAGACAGCTCACCTGTCTCACACATCTGTGAGCTACAGACAGCTCACCTGTCTCACACAGCTGTGAAGCTACAGACAGCTCACCTGTCTCACATAGCTGTGAAGCTACAGACAGCTCAGTACCTGTCTCACATAGCTGTGAAGCTACAGACAGCTCACCTGTCTCACATAGCTATGAGCTACAGACAGCTCACTACCTGTCTCACATAGCTGTGAAGCTACAGACAGCTCACCTGTCTCACATAGCTGTGAGCTACAGACAGCTCAGTACCTGTCTCACACAGCTGTGAGCTACAGGCGGCTCACCTGTCTCACACAGCTGTGAGCTACAGACAGCTCACCTGTCTCACATAGCTGTGAAGCTACAGACAGCTCAGTACCTGTCTCACACAGCTGTGAGCTACAGACAGCTCACCTGTCTCACACAGCTGTGAGCTACAGACAGCGAGCAGCAGAGGCAGCGTGGTGTCCTCCTTGTCTGCAGGGTCAGAGAGGGAAACTAAACACTCTCAGATGAATATATTAATGAGATAGTTTGAGCAAAAATGTGAGGGAATATTTCAGCGAGACAGAGCTAGCTCCCCGCGTGCCACGCTTAGCACTGCTTTATGCTGCGTTTTTGAGTGTGCCACACGCTTTCCAGCCCCACGCTGTGCTCAAGACGCTACGTGAAATTAGCACGCCATTATTCCTCTGACAACAAAAGAGAAATCTGAGGCCGGGATACATTAATTGACCCAGATACTGTAACCGTGTTCACAAAGGCCGATATCCTGCCTGGGAAGAGAGGGCCTACCTCCTCCCACGGGCCACGCCACAACTATTGTGTTCTCGCAAGGAGGGTTAAATTTCAACGCACCAGCGCTTCTCTGGACTCCAGCCTCTGATGACGGGGCCAGGTCGTATCTCGTGACACCCCTTCAATCTGCATCCTCCCATCCCTCCTCCCTCCTCCTCCTGCCACTCCTCAGCCTGGAGATGGAGTAGCTCCGCCCCCCCCCCCCCCCCCTGGCCTCCATAGAATGATTGATGTGCTTTAATTGGGTAATGCATCGGTGCTATCGAAGCATTTAGTCCTGACGTTCCACGCGTCCAAACAACCCGCCGTTGCTTCACCGGGGTGACCTTGGCTGCGTTTACGACTTCACTGGTGTGTGTGAAGCGCTGGTTTAGTGTTCTGTGTTGGTCATATTTCTGATAGATGGCCTTCAGTTGTTTTGAGGAGGGTGTGTTTGATATTTCCCTCTGGCGTGTTTTTTTTTTACTTCCTGTGTGTCTGAGCCCGCCCGGGGAGAGACAGGACAGGATATGAGTTAAAGCTGAGCACCATCCCAATATTGATTGGACGTATCGTTGGTTCCGGGGGGGACCTGGTGAGGTGACGGCCATTGATATTTGTTATCATGTCTCTTTGGAAGAAGAAGAAGAAGAAGAGAAAAAAGACATTACCTTGATTTATATTCAATTAATCTCTTGATCTAATCTTGCTGAATGGAAACAACATGGTCTCCTCGCTCTCCGCCCGCCCACAAACTGTTTGCTCATCAGATGAGTGTATCAGCAAGGCCTCGGCTGACACCGGTGCCTTGCCCTCGCAGCACGGATATTATGATTGACCTGCAGCCGTTTCTAGTCTCCACTTCAGCGTATAGAGAGGCGAAGTGACCGCCTACTTCCTGCTTCAGCACTGTACCACACATTTTTTTTATCCCATGGACATTTCGTAAAAATGCTTATAAAGTACTAGTTTACTTGTTCAAACCAAACGGTTCAGCTATATTTAGAATTGGGAGAGACCATAGAGAACATTTCCCTCGGACTAAAACTTAAAAAAACGACATTGAAAAAAATATTTTCTTTATATCCGCAATTATTTTACGTTTTGGTCGGAGTGAAATGTTATGCGGTCTCTCCTGTTTCTAAATATATCTGAACCGTTTGGTTTGAACAAGTAAAAATATTTTTTATAATCATTTTACGAAATGCCTATGGGAAAATAAATGGCGGATGAAAATCTCTGGTACAGTGCTGAAGCAGGAAGTAGGCGGTCACTTTGGCTCTGTATGCTTATGGCAGTGAGCAACATACAGTACAGCTCTGATGTGCCTCTATGTTGTCTGGGTTTATATGATCTCTCTGGCTCCCAGCGTCGATATTTACTGAGGCATTAAGAGCCTGCAGCATGTCGCTACTTTATTTCCTGTAGCACTGCCTGCTCAGCACGGAGCAGGCGGGGGGAGGGGAGGGGAGGGGGCGGGGTTACTGGAGGGTATAACTGCTGCTACAAGCTGAAGGTCTGCTCACTGCTCCGTGCATGTGGAGCATGTGGAGTCTGGCATACATACACTCATATTTAAGCATGCTACAGTAGATGCATCAATTGTTACTGAACATGGCATCATCAACTTGAGTTACAGGAAGGAACACTCTGTGACGATTTTCAACCAGCTTTGTATATCATTACAAAAGCAGTAGTATATCCAAAAACTGTCAACAGTTCTGCAGGCAGTAGTTTAGTAGGTTAGGCAGTTATTGTTGTTTTGAGTTAAGTTGTATGGACTAGGGCTGCCACTAACGATTATTTTCATAATCGATTAATCTGTCGATTATTTTCTCGATTAATCGATTACCGTAGTTGTTTGGTCTATAAAATGTCAGAAAATGGTAGCAAATGACGATCATTATTTCCCAAAGCCCAAGATGACGCCCTCAAATGTCTTGTTTTGTCCACAACTCAAAGATAATATCAGTTTACTGTCCTACAGGAGTAAATAAACCAGAAAATATTCACATTTAAGAAGGTGAAATCAGAGAATTTAGACCTTTTCTCTTAAAATTGTACTCAAAACGATTAATCGATTATCAAAATAGTTGTCGATTAATTTTCTGTCGATCGATTAATCGATGAATCGTGGCAAGCTCTATTGTGGACCAGTGATGTCATTCATGCACAAATTACATCACTGGTCCACAACTTCACTCAAATCAACTGTCAAACTCAATGAATGCCTGCAGAACTGTTGATAGTTTTTTGGATATACGACTGATTTTGTAATGATACAAAGCTGGTTGAAAATCGTCAGTGTTCCTTTCACATTCTGTTCACTAAGCTGAGAGAAATGTCAAAGCCCACTCTATCGATGTGCTGACGTGATCTCAAAACACTCTGTTTGTAATGTCACACCAACACCCAACAGTCACACAGGTGTGTCCAGGTGCTTTCCACATCACCCACACGTCCAGCTGAGTCCAGCACAGCAGAGAGCAACACACTCAGTCTTCTATAGATTCTGTGTCAGGCCCCTTCACTCTCACACTAAGTGTTCTAAGCACTGTGACCTTTGCAGAAGATAAGCTTCCATGGGCTGACTTGGAGAGTTTGGAATAACGGCGTCAACCATTAATTTATGGCATTGCTAACCATACGAGGCCTACGATCCAAGGTTATTGACCTTTCACGCCTGTCAGCGGTGATAGAGCGACCCGGGGCCCGAGAGGGAAATGAATTGGGCTTATTAAGAACCAAGCCGGGCTTTGAATCAGAACCTAGGGGGCAACGTTATCCTCCAATTTCCCCCCGTTTCAGTGGGAATTTAACTCATTACTTTTTTACACTGTTTGACCAACTGTCTTCTCGCTGCCAGGCTAAAAATGGAGGGCAGATAATAGCAGGCGTTGGAGCGATTCACATTATGCTCCCCTGCGTGTGCTGCTGAGAGAGATCAGGGTGAGAGAGATCAGGGTGAGAGAGATCAGGGCGAGAGAGAGATCAGGGCGAGAGAGACGCGTGAACCGCTAGAAGGATTAACACGTGCAGCACAAACATGTTACAGCAGCTCATGCTGAACCGAGGTCATCGTTATCAGATGAAGGATTTGCCGGATTCTAAATCACTGATCAAAGTCTTTATGCGGAGGGGGATTTAAACTGCTTCACAGTTTGATTTCAGTCAGAAATCGTTTTATCCACGGCTCTTTTGCTGCTGATTGATTTAAGCACATTTATAGCTGGGAGACAAAAGGAGGAAATCTGAGCCAGACGAGAGAACATGTGAATAAAATGAAGTTATGCGAAGAATGCTGCTGTGTGGACCAGGGGGGCAACAGAGCCATGGATCATCAGGAGATTGAGCACATGTTATTTCAGGCTGTAGAACCTGCTGGGAGGCAGGGCAGCCTGTAGAACCTGCTGGGAGGCAGGGCAGCCTGTAGAACCTGCTGGCAGCCTGTAGAACCTGCTGGGAGGCAGGGCAGCCTGTAGAACCTGCTGGGAGGCAGGGCAGCCTGTAGAACCTGCTGGCAGCCTGTATAACCTGCTGGCAGCCTGTAGAACCTGCTGGCAGCCTGTAGAACCTGCTGGGAGGCAGGGCAGCCTGTAGAACCTGCTGGCAGCCTGTAGAACCTGCTGGCAGCCTGTAGAACCTGCTGGGAGGCAGGGCAGCCTGTAGAACCTGCTAGGAGCCAGGGCAGCCTGTAGAACCTGCTGGCAGCCTGTAGAACCTGCTGGGAGGCAGGGCAGCCTGTAGAACCTGCTGGCAGCCTGTAGAACCTGCTGGGAGGCAGGGCAGCCTGTGGAACCTGCTAGGAGGCAGGGCAGCCTGTAGAACCTGCTGGCAGCCTGTAGAACCTGCTGGGAGGCAGGGCAGCCTGTAGAACCTGCTGGGAGGCAGGGCAGCCTGTAGAACCTGCTAGGAGGCAGGGCAGCCTGTAGAACCTGCTGGCAGCCTGTAGAACCTGCTGGGAGGCAGGGCAGCCTGTAGAACCTGCTGGGAGGCAGGGCAGCCTGTAGAACCTGCTGGAGGCAGGGTAGCCTGTAGAACCTGCTGGAGGCAGGGCAGCCTGTAGAACCTGCTGGGAGGCAGGGCAGCCTGTAGAACCTGCTGGGAGGCAGCCTGTAGAACCTGCTGGGAGGCAGGGCAGCCTGTATAACCTGCTGGGAGGCAGGGCAGCCTGTAGAACCTGCTGAGAGGCAGCCTGTAGAACCTGCTGGGAGGCAGGGCAGCCTGTATAACCTGCTGGGAGGCAGGGCAGCCTGTAGAACCTGCTGGGAGGCAGGGCAGCCTCAGCCTGTAGAACCTGCTAGGAGGCAGGGCAGCCTGTAGAACCTGCTAGGAGGCAGGGCAGCCTGTAGAACCTGCTAGGAGGCAGGGCAGCCTGTAGAACCTGCTGGAGGCAGGGCAGGCCTGTAGAACCTGCTAGGAGGCAGGGCAGCCTGTAGAACCTGCTGGAGGCAGGGCAGCCTGTAGAACCTGCTAGGAGGCAGGGCAGCCTGTAGAACCTGCTGGAGGCAGGGCAGCCTGTAGAACCTGCTAGGAGGCAGGGCAGCCTGTAGAACCTGCTAGGAGGCAGGGCAGCCTGTAGAACCTGCTAGGAGGCAGGGCAGCCTGTAGAACCTGCTGGCAGCCTGTAGAACCTGCTAGGAGGCAGGGCAGCCTGTAGAACCTGCTGGCAGCCTGTAGAACCTCCTAGGAGGCAGGGCAGCCTGTAGAACCTGCTAGGAGGCAGGGCAGCCTGTAGAACCTGCTGGCAGCATGTAGAACCTGCTGGGAGGCAGGGGAACCATGCATTCATATTGGATCAACATGCTGTGATTTCATTTCTCCAACACTGCACTACTTGTCTTTGTAATCACACGCTTTCCCCAACGGGGTTCAACTAAAACCATTTTTATTGACTCTGGAGGAGCTTATCTGAGCCCAATGCATTGTTAAAGTGTTTGTATATAGGACCAGTGCACTATCACAATATCACATCCCGGTGGAAATAAGCAGTAGACGAAGGAAGGGGAAAAAAACACAGAAGTGCTGCTATGCTACGCTGCTACGCTATGCTATGCCATATCTGTGTGTTATTAGAGGGGGTCCCTGGTGACATCCGACTTAAAGCACATTTTTCATAATGTAGTGGAAGCTTTGTTCAGTGATTCATACACATGCTTCAGATGCTAGCAGTGGGCCTGGCTATAGCCTGGTGTTGCAGAGCCAGAGAACACAGACAGAATCGCTGATGCCGACGCTCAGCTCCGCCATCCTCCATGGTATTCATTTAGAATAGCTTGTTGAATTTTTCAACTGTTTGTTTATTTGCAACCAGAGGATGAGGTAAAATGAGTAATGTATTAGGAACGGATGTTGTGTGTATCCGAGTGTGTCTCGTGTGTGTGTGTGTGTGTGTGTGTGTGTGTGTGTGTGTGTGTGTGTGTGTGTATACTAACTGTATGCATGTGTGTTGGGGGAGGTATTTGTATGTGTGACACAGTGTGCTCAGGTAGACTGTACTCATTAAAAATTTATATTATACACAATGGAATAATATGATCTTTGCCTGTGGGTAGCAGAGGTATGCATGGGTGCGGGCGGTCTATTTTGGACCTCAGAAGCTCCATATCACACAGCTCATTCCTCCAACAGGGACTATGGACAAGTGGGTGCCAGCTGATGGACGTACACTTAGATACGTAAATCTGCCCTCCTGTCCTTTAAAGGCTGTGGACAACTGGCCCACAACATAAACATCTACTTGACATGGCATTATTATTTTAGGTACCGACTGTTTGCTTAAAGCAGACCCCCTCTCCATCACACACACGCACACACACACACACACACACACACATGCACGTGCACACACACACACATGAACGCGCACACACACACACCTTGTGGTTTATAGTGGACCTTATGGATGAGGAGTGGAAAATGTGAAAAGCTTGTTTAACCTCTGTGCTAGTGACAATGTGTTGTCCAGGCAGTAGTGACAATGTGTTGTCCAGGCAGTAGTGACAATGTGTTGTCCAGGCAGTAGTGACAATGTGTTGTCCAGGCGGTAGTGACAATGTGTTGTCCAGGCGGTAGTGACAATGTGTTGTCCAGGCGGTAGTGACAATGTGTTGTCCAGGCAGTAGTGACAATGTGTTGTCCAGGCGGTAGTGACAATGTGTTGTCCAGGCGGTAGTGACAATGTGTTGTCCAGGCGGTAGTGACAATGTGTTGTCCAGGCGGTAGTGAGTGACAATGTGTTGTCCAGGCGGTCGGGGTCAGAATGACACAAACAAGAAGGCATTGTGTTGTGTTTGCCAGCTGAGCTGAGCTGAGTGACTGTAGTGGGCAACACTGGCCATTGTTCTTTTAGACGTCAATCTTTCCACTATTGGAAAGGAAATGTGATTATGTGAACAGTGAGTGCACTGACAAATGCTGTATAGCAATTTGATTTATTGATAATTGATCACATGTTCCTGTGTTTTGGAATAGTTTTTTTTTTTTGCATTTTTGGATCATTCCATGCCAGTGTAGGAAATGTATATTTAATATAATATACGGTAGTATTATTTTAATATTAATATATTAATATTTTGGGGCAACTTTTGCCCCCAATGTCTAAAAAATGGGGGCATTTACAAAAATGTGCGGGCACTAAAAAAGAAGCAGTAATGAGTGCATAAAGTTCAGGGTTGCTACCACAGATAGCAGACAGATACCAGGGCGGGCAGATATAAAACCACTCAGAAATCCTCCTGTTTCAGGATGAAAAAGGTGACCGTCACCTAAAGGTGACTAGTTTGCATCCCTGTCCTTGAAAGTGGTTGGATTTATAAAGAGGCCCTTAAAAGTGCTTGGATTTAGCCTAGCCTAGCGTAATGTCTTGAGTTGACCTATGATATATGTTGATGTCATCAGTAGTGCTAGGCCAAGCTTGAAACACTTTCGGCCATATCTTACGCCGAGTGCAAGGGCAAGGGTCAGCTTTATCTTTGCTAGTTAATTCTAGCACTGAAAATGTCCCTTTTTAAATTTTAATTACTAGGTCAGTACATCAAAGGAGGTGTTTCAGCCACCTGGTGGTCATTAAAAGGGGGGGGGGAGATTTTGAGTGGCAGAAAGTAGCAAAGATAACACTGTGTAACATATGGCCCGTACTTCCTTAACTGTTGGGTCAAGCTTCATACACTTTCTTCCTATCTACAGTATCACTCTATACGTGCAGGCTAAAAGCATACAGCGACTTGCTGATCGCTGAGCTGTCATTGGCTGTTGTGCTCTCTCGTAAGGCATTCTTACCTCAAATATGTGGCTGTGGATACATTTTTGTTTTAATCTTTTCTTTTCTCATTCTCTTTTCCCGGCTTTATTTGCTTGAAAAGTCCTTGAAAAGTATCATTAATACAGAACAGTGGCAGCCTTGAAGTTGCTAAAGCGTAGTGTGAACAACAGCACTGTTTGTGTGCGTGTGTGTGTGTGTTCTCCGTGTTCTTCTGGCAAACAGCCTGCAGGTGCTGAGAGTGTTGCGTTAGTGAAATGGAAATTAAATTAATTGGATGAAAATAAAATTATCCAAATCTCGGGGGGGGAAACCTAGATCAGGGTTTTTAGGGGAATTCTGAGATTTCTTGGGGGCATGTTTGCCCTCGCCCCTCCCTACTGTCCCATCATGCTCTGCACTCCTGTAAGGCTCCAACATATCGATGTGTAGAGGAGATCTGTGGCTTCACTATGATCGATGTTTGATGAATACAACATGGAGTCAACATGGAGTACACATTCCACAAATCCACTTTCCTGTTTGATATTCTACACTTACGGATTTACATGCAAGCGTTCAATCCCGGCCTGGATCGTCACGCCTGCAGCAGCTGTGCACACACACACTACCCATGATTCATAGCGTTGAACCACACAAACGGCTGCACTTCACTTCCACACAGGGCTGCTGCTGGTGCTGCTACAGCAGGACGTGCCTACATGGATATAACGTGAGTGCTATGCTAAGGCTGCCAACGCGTTCCGTGACGACGGTGACATGTCCACACAGTCCACACCCACATGTCACACACTACTTGACTCACTATATCATCTCCAAAGGCAAACAATATGGCGGTTGCTGCTGCTTTCTATCTGGAGGCTCCGGCTCCGTCACGCTGGCACCTCCTGACAGGGCTGTTGCAGGGTGGTGTTGTGTGCAGTATTAGGTGGTGCTGCTGCTGGAGCAGCCCGCTGACAGCTGGGACAGCATTCCGTGAAACTTGGCCGGCCCACAGCAGCTGATGCAGTCCAGTGTTGTTGTGTAGCCTCTCCTCTCCTCTCCTCAGCCCATCCCCTCCAATCACACACTCTTGATTATCCCCGGCCTTTATTTATTGGTCCGTCCGCAGCACGCTCGCAAAATGTGATTGCACCGCCATCGATTTGTGTCCGTTTGAAATAAGGTGGTCCAGACACTGGGCACACGCATAAGTGGGAGTTTTTCTCCCCCCTCTCTCTCCTCCCCCCCCTCCCCTCCTCTCCTCGCTCTCTTTCTCTCTCCATTCTCATCGCTATCTCGCTCGCCCATCCACTTCTGGCAAATCCGTCCTGGGCGTGCCACGGAGGCGCCGCCGCCGGTTCCTCAGCCGCTTATCACGCGTGGCACCAGACCACCGAGGGCTCTGAGCACGCTCACGAGCACGCAGGACACTCTGAGCACGCTCACGAGCACGCAGGACGCTGTGCTCCACTGAGCACGCTCACGAGCACGCAGGACGCTGTGCTCCTCTGAGCACGCTCACGAGCACGCAGGACGCTGTGCTCCACTGAGCACGCTCACGAGCACGCAGGACGCTGTGCTCCTCTGAGCACGCTCACGAGCACGCAGGACGCTGTGCTCCACTGAGCACGCTCACGAGCACGCAGGACGCTGTGCTCCACTGAGCACGCTCACGAGCACGCAGGACGCTGTGCTCCTCTGAGCACGCTCACGAGCACGCAGGACGCTGTGCTCCACTGTTTCACTCCATTCTGTTCTGTCTGTGGGATAAGTGGGGATTGGCCTGTTCTTTGCCCGTCGGAGCGACTTCCATCGGCTCAGAGACGCAACAGCTGGCCAGAGCTTTTGCTCTCCTCTGCTCTCGTATGAGAGAGAGACACACAGAAACGAGACAGAGAGAGAGACACAGGGAGAGAGGGGGGAGAGCGTACAGAGAGTAGAGCTGCATTGATTAATCAATTAGGCGATCGACAGAAAAATGAAAAACTATTTTGATAATCGATTCATCGTTTTGAGTAATTTTTTAAGAAAAAAAGTCTAAATTCTCTGATTCGAGCTTCGTAAATGTGAATATGTTCTGGTTTCTTTACTCCTCTATGACAGTAAACTAAATATCTTTGAGTTGTGGACAAAACAAGACATTAGAGGATGTCATCTTGGGCTTTGGGAAACACCAATCGACATTTTTTCTGACATTTTATCGACCAAACAACGAATTGATTGAACGAGAAAATAATCGTCAGATTAATCGATAATGAAAATAATCGTTAGTTGCAGCCCTAACAGAGAGAGACGCAGGGAGAGAGTGGAGACTAGAGCGTACAGAGAGAGAGACACAGGGAGAGAGACACAGGGAGAGAGACACAGGGAGAGAGAGGGGAGACTGTACAGAGAGAGAGACACAGGGAGAGAGACACAGGGAGAGAGAGGGGAGACTGTACAGAGAGAGAGGGGTTGCCACAACTTCCTGACTGTGGCTTGGAGCAAAACAAATGTTGGCACATGTGTTACGAGTTAGCGCCGACATAACTGCTTTAAGAGTGGCCTAACACATTAAAGATGGCCGACATCACTGCTTTAAGAGTTAAGAGTGGCCTAACACATTAAAGATGGCCGACAACATCACTGTTTTAAGAGTGGCCTAACACATCAAAGATGGCCGACATCCCTGTTTTAAGATGTGTCTCTGGCTCCTTGACTTTTTCTCTCTGTAGTCTCTCTGTGCTGTAAACACACGCAGCAGCAGCAGCAGCAGTAATGGCAGGAAGGCCATCAGCAGCAGCAACAGTCATTTCTGTGCGGAGGAGAAGCCTGCGATGAGCCCTCCTCCCTCCGGGATTAATGGCGGTCTGTGTCTCTGTTCACAGGAAATATGAAAGGGCCTTTGTTGGTGTAGGGCTTGCTGCTCTGCCAGCAAATAACTAGCCGCTGTCATCTCCCAACATCTCACAACCTCTACATTTATTGCCTCCACGGCTGCTCATCCTTCAACCTGATTTTCCTCCACTAAAGCCTCTGTGTTTTCTGTCAGAGTCGCTCGTTTGCGATGCGACGCCGCGCCCCCCGCTGTACGGTGGCCCAGGAGACTCAGTATTCACTGTCACCTCCAGAGCTCCGGCCAGCCGGTGAGCACGAGGCAGAGCACAGGTGGTTCTACTCTTATTAACCCGTTGATACCTGATGCAGCATTTGTGTGCGTATCCCTTTAAGACCGCGAACCGCGTTAACGCGGTTCGCGGTCTTAAAGGGATACACACACAAATGAGGGATATACACGCAAATGCTGCATCAGGGCCTGTGTCCACCTGGCGTCTTTTCCTCAGGTCCAGCGTCTATTTTCAATTGTTTCCAATGGGAGGAGAGCGTATGCGAGCGCACACGGACGTGTAGAGAAAGTGCAGAGCGCCCAGCGTCTTTTTTTCGGCGTTTTTGTGCGCCGACTCCCAGCGCTTCCAGCTGAAAATATTTTAACTTTTCAGAAAGACGCTGGTGTCGGCTGCTCCTTTTCTGGTAACTAATCATATGGAAAAACTATCGCAACAGAGACAGAACGGCTCAATTGTGGGAGCAGATCGGCTAGACACTTAATATTTCTGGTGAGTGTTGTGCTTACTGCTTTTAATAGCGTAGCCTACCTGTGTTGTCAGCTTGCTAGCTGTCAGCTATCAAGCTGAACTAACGTTACTTGCAGACTGCTTCCTTGTATATTGTGCGCTGGGATCAGCATTCCCCAGCGCATTCCCAGCGTTTAACGTCGGAAAAAGACGCTAGGTGTACACAGGCCCTCAGGTATCAACGGGTTAACCGTTGATAATGTTTTAGTCTTTCTGCTGTTTTGTGTTTGAGCTATAGGTCGTTTCATCACAGGATCTACTCTTATGCTGTGCAGTGATTAGCCAGTTTAGTGGTTGTTCATGTGGACCGTTGCCTCTGCTGGCTGCTGCTGGTAATGGTTTATTTTTAGTGGGGATGACGCGGGTGACGCTGTACGTTGGTGTAGCTGCTGGTGGTTAAACATACCTCCTCCCAAGGCTATTCTAGATAAAGAATGGGCTATCAGTGAGGGGAAATGACTGTTTGACACGACACCGGCAGTGTCTTTCATCAGGTCACACCTTGCTCTCCTCACACCACACCACCTTGGTCTCCTCACACCTGTGGCTTCGGACAGGAGTAGAGCTGCAACGATTAATCGATTAGTCGATCGACAGACAAATAATCGACAACTATTTTGATAATCGATTCATTGTTTTGAGTCATTTTTTAAGAAAAAAAGTCAAAATTCTCTGATTCGAGCTTCTTAAATGTGAATATTTTCTGGTTTCCTCTATGACAGTAAATTAAATATCTTTGGGTTGTGGACAAAACAAGACATTAGAGGGCGTCATCTTGGGCTTTGGGAAACACCGATCGAAGATTTTTCACCATTTTCTGTTATAGACCAAACAACTAATCGATTAATCGAGAAAATAATCGACAGATTAATCGATAATGAAAATAGTCGTTAGTTGCAGCCCTACGCAGACAGGAGGGTGAAAGGCTGTAGGGAGGGAGGTGTTAATTATAAAAAGAAAATAAAGACACCTGTTTAAAAAGACTCCTCTAGAAAACAGTGCTTTCTTTCTCACTCTCCTGTGATAATACTTCACACCATCAGCACCGTTTCACAATCTATAATTTATTTTATTCATGTGCGTCTTCTTGACTTGAATGGGAGGAATAAAAGTATGTCAGATTGCATTGTTTTGCTCCTCCCTGCCTGCCTTGCACTGGAATCTGCTCTGCGCTCAGCTTGTTAAGCACTTCAATACAGTACACAGCTTAACGTGTTTATACTCAAATCCTCTTTTCACTGGCTCTCAGCTTACCCGCACTCCTGAAAACACCTCCATTCTCTTCTCTCACTGTGTGTCCGGCTTCTCCTTTCTGCGTGGGGGGCTCCACACATTTTAATTTACTTGTCACATTGCTGGGAAGAAAATGTAAACCGTAACATTCCTTTTCTGTAACAGCTTAAAGCAGTGGATTATGAGTGGGCATAAAGAAAGAAATAGCTGCTGAATTATTTCTCAAAATACCAGGTCTGCCAAAAAAAAAAAAAAAAAATCTCTCTAAGGTAAAGAATTGTTGAGGTTGTTTTGTTGAGGTTGTTTTGAGCCATCCTCGATGGCTTCGGCTCTACTCGGTGTTCTAGCCTCGAGGAGATCCACATTGAAAGCAGAGAATCTATTGGCTCCATATTGACTTCCCCAGGGCCGTCTCCAATGGATTGGACATGGAGAACGCTGTTAACCAAAGGGGGCGGGGCTTGATGAAGGCAGGAGCCCCCCAAATGAAAAGAAAAGGGGGGAGGAAACCTGGAAGGAAGAAGAGAGGACTCAAATGAAGAGGGCTCAACTTGGCAAAAGCCATGAGGTTGTCAGGGGCAACTCAAAGGGCGCTATGTAACCTGTCTCACCCCCCAGCCTCCCGTCCTGCAGGGAAGCTTGACTGCAGGCGTAGATCCAGACTGAATACAAAACCACACATTGAAAAGCTGAGACAAAACCCAGCACGCCTGCTTCTTTAGACACCACACCATGTATAATGACGTTTCTGCAGGATCTGCGCCTTGGAGTGTGTGTAGATCACTGATACTCAACTTGATGGAATTGAGGAAAAAAAAAGAAATTACAGCGCACCTGAACGCAACATGCAAGATACCCGCTGAATAAGTGTCCAAATGTTCATGTCATTCTGGCCAATACTCCACTTCTGTTATAGCATTTTTCAGTCTGGAATATGGAATATCTTTCAATAATCTATGATTTAGCTGCTAAATTGTCAAATACCGCCGTCTGCTCGCTACCCAGGCACTTATGTATGTACTTAACCTAACTAACTTAACCTAACTAACATTGTCAGACTAAACTCCGGCTGACACCCCAAAAACCGACAATCCGCTACAGAAAGATTTATATTGTTTGTTTATTAACTGGCCCCTACTATCATTTCACGAAAGTGGCCCCCGGGCAAAGCAAGTTGAGTATCCCTGGTGTGTAGATAGATGGACCAGTGCTCTAAACGAGCGTCACAGTTCTGTTATTCTATGCTTTGATTGTAATAGTGAGGAAGCCCATTCATTTGTTTAATTTACTAGACTGTGAGTTGATGGCTGGGCTGGCATGGTAGGGGGGGGGGGGTGGGGGGGGGGGTGGAGTTTAATGGCCATCCTCTGCAAAGGATAAGGCTTATTAGTTCTGATGGGCCTCCTGTCTCATATAACCTAATGTAGCCATGATGGACGCCGGATTCTGGGTCGGGATGCGTCAGAACCATAAATCGAGGCATATTCCTCTCTGGCCCTGGACTTTGTAATTGCCCATTAGGGGCCATGTTTGTAGATGGAGGGGCCAGATGTCCCTGATGTGGGGCGGGGGGGGGAGGGGCGGGGCCACGGTGAGACGAGGGGGCAACAGGCTGGACACTGTCCCCTCATTAAAGTGACCTAGGCTCTGCTCGCAGGGCAATAAAAGCTCCTTAACGTTCTTACCAGAGACGCTCGCTCGCTCGCTCTCCACAGTTTGCCCACAGCTCCACACGGCCGTAAAAAAACAAAAAAAACAAGGGACTGAATTCCCTGAGACGTCTGCTGTCATGGCCGTCGGCACCAGCTGTCTGTCCATGTTTAAATCTAACCCCCTCTCACAGTTTGCTCTGTGTGCCATATGCAACATCGATCCTAAAAGGTTCGTGCTAGTCCCACTGGTCTTCTTCCAGAGAAGACCCGCAGACTGATTGAGTAGGACATATGCGAGGACAACATCAAAGATTTTGATGTCAGTATTTGGTGTAATATCACATGGCCCCATGTCGATCGTGATTGATTTACGATGCAAAATATGGCTTTCTCATGTTACCCGCTCCTCTCGTTCCTACCCCATGATACTATATAGAAACGTGTTCCTGGTTTATGCAGCTTATTTGTTGTGAGATGGTGAGTTAACTGACTTCAGCTGCTGCTGTGTTAGGGATAGTGTGTCATATATACTCAAGCCCCCTATCTGCTGTTTGTGTTTGGGCCCTAAAGCCGGTCACAGCTGTCACGGGGGGCGGGCATGTCTGTCTGGTGGGGGTTTGCCGTGATGGTGATGATCTCCTAATGTGGACTCCGCTCAGGCAGAAAGGCAAATGTTTGTGGTCCAGGTCCTCCTGGTATCCCGGCTCGCTCACAGCTGTCTGAGTTATCTCCTTCCTGCTCGTGCGCTCTCTCCCCCCAAACGCAACACAATGGCCGTTCCTCAATACCAAGAATGCATTCTTGTTCTTGTGTTCTTGGGGAGAACGTTCTTGCTAGTCGTTCTTGGAAGAATGAACTTGCTAGGTCACAAGCACACATGACGCTGTTGGCAATTTGAGACGATGCGTTCTTGAGGGTATTGCGCAATACCAGCGCAGAGGCCGCCTGCAGTACTACACAAATAAAAAGCTCCGCTGATTTAGATGCAGCCAATTGTGCTCTGGAGCTTTTTTTGCCATTTTTCACGATAAATGTTCGTAAAGTGGCCCCTATTGAAACCTACTACCCTGCTTGTAGGCATCAAAAGTCATCAGAAATTAATTTAGTGATGAAATAAAACTTTAAATTGTAAAAAAAAACTCCCGGAGCTTATGGCGTCTTCTCTGCTGCGTTCTGCCTCCGCTTATGCCGAAATTAATTCTGGGATATGTGCCTTGCCAAGTTGACACAAGTCACCAACCAGAGCATCCTCGGTAAAGTGGGCGTGTCGAGAACGCATCCGGGAATTTTAAGCGTTCTTGGCGAAATGTGAACTTTGTATTGGAACAGTACTTGGGCTGCGACTGATGACGTTTCACAGGGACACAAGAACGCAAGAACACACAAGAACCCTTATTGAGAAACGGCCAATATCTGCTTCTGCTGGCATCCCAGCTGCACACACACACACACTCGGTAGAGATCCGCTCATATTCGGACAGAAGCCCGCATACTCAATCGTTCTCAATCCGGCACAATAGTCCGCTTTGAGGCTCTGAGTCCTCCTGACCGGAAAACAACAAGTGTAGATCTCAAGGAAAGGAATCTTGATTGAATGCCCTGGTAATGCCAGCGCTCCCCCACAGTAGCTGCTGCATGAACTTTGTATGAACCACACACATATTTTGGAGGATTTATCTCGACTTTGGGACGGCGCGCAGGGTAAAAGGTGCAGGCTTCTCTCTCTCTCTCTCTGCTCGGTTACGCTCGGTTACCCGGGCAAAAAAAAAACGCTCCCTCCCACACCACGGCTTTAACCCATTGATACCTGATGCAGCATTTTGCGTGTATATCCCTCATTTGTGTGCGTATCCCTTTAAGTCTTAAAGGGATACGCACACAAATGCTGCATCAGGTATCAATGGGTTTAAAGTCATTGTTTTGCTTCTTTTGTGCGAAACTGTTTATGGCCCTTCTTCCTTTTGTAATGAGTGCCAATGGAAGTCTTATTGACACTAGCTAGCTGTGTTCAGGGCTTTTGGCCCGGGCGGTGGAAACGCTCCGCTCTCGGCCAAGGCGTGCAGGGCTCCACACAGAGAGTGTGTGTGTGTCCTGACGGATGGATGGGCCTTTTTTTTTTTTATGTGACAACTCAAAAGATTTCAAAAGGTTTCCCCTGCTGGACCAGGACACTACGACACAGCTACTAAGCAGGCTCTTCTTTTGACCACATCCTCTTTGTTTTGAGAGCTGGCATTTTCATCCTGCCCTCTCTCTCTCTCTCTCTCTCTCTCCCTCTCCTCCCTCTGACTCGGTTTGAAAAGAGATATGCAAAAAAAAAAAAAAACCTTGCTAGCTTCAGGTTACAGCACAGCACAGGAAGACACTTTTTTCAAAAGGTAAAACCCAGTGAATAAATAACGGCGCGTTCGCGTTGTTGTTGTTGTGGAGGTGTTGTGGAGGCCGGCAGGCACGGAGGAACGCGGTGGAGCTGAGGGGGAGGAGCCTCTCCCCTGGCGGCCCCGGCTGAAGGCATTCAACCGCTGCCCATTGTGGAGCCCTCAACTCAAAGGGATTTGTGACGGCGATGACCTCTGACCCCTCTGCGCCCACATTATGTAAATCAGTGTGCAAAAGGAGAGAGGGATGAGACACACATTTGCCTCCACACATACACAGTTTATTTTGAGCGTGCGTGTGTGTGTGTGTGTGTGCGTGTGTGTGTGTGTGTGAGTTTGAGCATGTGCTGAACACTTCTCCCTCTCTCTCTTTCCCTCTCTCTCCTGTGTGTGTGTGTGTGTGTGCGCGGGGGCGTGCATGTGTGTGTGTGTATGAGAATGGATATTTGTGTTTACCGTGTACAAATCAGTGGCCAGAGGCATCCAAACGGCATAGTGTTTCCTGGAGAAATACAGCAGATGAACTTGTTGTGGATGAAACGGAGCTTCCTCCCCGTGTTGTTAGGTTAGGTGCACTGCTAAGGAAGGTAACCGGATCCCCCATGCTGGGGCCTGCTGCAGAACCCCTCCCCTCCCCTCAGAAAGAGCTGTTATTGTCCGGGGACATAAAGGATGGGGGGGCGTGTGTAACACAAGATGGGCCGACGTGTCGAGGTTCACAGACAACGCCCTTTCCCAGATTGTATCCCCGCTGACCGACCGGTCGGGGAGGGGGTTAGACGTCTCCACCACCGAGCAACTCAATAGCCTTGAACGTCTCACGTGAAAAGCAAGTTAACATTCATTTACCTTTCTCGCTGCCTCTGCTCTTAACCAAAGCCCCTGGAAACATATGTCCGCCCGTCTCTTTGTGTGCAGGGCGTAATGCATATGAGAGGGCTGTATATGACACCTCCGTAATGGAACCCGGTCAACCCGCACAGGTGGACTCTTGAACGTCGCCTTTTGTTGCAAACATGTCGTCCGCTTTAAGTTGATTCTGCTCAGTCGAATGAGAGACTTTGAAACGGGGAAAAAGGAGACGCACGTCCTTCAAAATCTGCAACTCTTCTGAGAGTTTGAGCGTCACGTTGATTGGCAGCTGTTGGTTATTTTATGTGTTTTGAATTAGCAAAATGTGCATCATGGCTGTTTGTTTGTTGTTTGTTCCCTTTTCAAGTCTTTAAACAATTTGCAGCCCAGCAGCACTAAAAGCTGTATAATGACTGGCTGCACTGCTGACACGGGCTGGGAGGATTGCTGCACGTTGTTTAAGCCCAACATTTCTCACCTGAACAATCTTTTTTAGAGGTGGAAATAAGTGCGCCCGGATATTCCGTTGGCACATCATGCAGTCAGAAAGTGTGGATTTTGAATGCACAGTGACTGAGTCTGTGCAGCTGTAGCTTCATTTCAAACCTTACTCTTGACAACTGCTGGAAGTGCACTGTTGGGGAAATAAATTTAAAACAGAACAGCTGATGGATTGTGTTCAGTTCGGAAAAAATAATCCTCTCTTTTCACTTTCTAATTGTAAATAAAATAACCGCGTCAATATTTTAAGATGCATGATGATCCGATGTGTTTGTTTTTCCAATTTATTTATTTAATCAACATGATTTTTTTTGTGCACATATGTTGGACCCCTTTATGTGTTTCCAAAACTCAGTGTGATTCTGGCATGTGTAATTCAAACCATCTGTCGAGGAGGGGGGGTTGAAAGGGTACCACAACATCAACAAGACTAGGCCTTGGCCTGCAGTCTATGACCTCATAGGACTGGACGCCATCTTTTTTTTTTTCAAATACACTTTGCTAACTAACTGCCAAAGCCCCGCCCCCCTACCTCTGGTGACCACTTCTCTGCCCTCTCGGATGCCAAGTCGCACGCTGAGCGGACGATGGCTGACCTTCAAGAATAATCACTGTCATATTTTCCTGAGGAAACAATGGCAGCCGGTGAATCAGAGACGCCGTGGCGAGCTTTAGGGTTCCAGCGGCACACTGCTGACATCATAGAATTGGGAAGCGTGTAAAACTGTCAACCCAATGTGTTATTTATGGCCGCCGCGTCTGTGTTCTTCTGGAGGAACACCTCTTCTTCAGCATCTGCCATATAGTGTTAGTGAGAGAAATACAGTGTGCAGTGACTGTGTGTGCTGTGGCCATGGACAGTGAGTTTATATAGTGTTAGTGTGAGAAATACAGTGTGCAGTGAGTTTATATAGTGTTAGTGTGAGAAATACAGTGTGCAGTGTGGCTGTGTGCTGTGGCCATGGACAGTGAGTTTATATAGTGTTAGTGAGAGAAATACAGTGTGCAGTGTGGCTGTGTGTGTGCTGTGGCCATGGACAGTGAGTTTATATAGTGTTAGTGTGAGAAATACAGTGTGCAGTGTGGCTGTGTGTGTGCTGTGGCCATGGACAGTGAGTTTATATAGTGTTAGTGAGAGAAATAACAGTGTGCAGTGAGTTACTCCACTCTCAACATTAGCACTGCTAACACACAGGGATATTAACGTTTGCTTTACTGCCCCCATCAACAACCATGCAGGGCTATAGGCACGTGTTATTGAATTCATATCATGAGAGTTATTAGGCCGTACGTCTTGACTGTCCGTGTCTATTGCTGGATGTGTCCGAGGCGGTCCTAGAGGAAATGGAGTAGCGGAGGAGATGGTATTGCTTAATAAGCCGATGCGTGTGTCATCTACCCTAACCAGAGAAGATATGAACAGGAGAGGGGATAGGTCACGGTATGATCACACATGGATAACTGATATTGTGAATGTGTACGTGCCTCTGAGCATGCCCAGGTACTTTGGTCCAGATCAACGTTGCTCCAAACGATAAAACGATAGCATTACCTTTAGCAGACAATGAAAGCAGTGAGCTTAAGCGAGTAAAACACACAAGTGTTGTGCGCAATGAATGCAGTGAATCAGAGTCCTGCGGGTGGGGTGGGGTGGGAGGGGGCCTGAGCAGCAATCTAACACCTTTTACACCTGTTCTTTAAATGTGACCTGTATCCAGATAAGTTACCTGGAAGGAAAAATGCATGTTAATGCAAGGTGTAAACGCATCATGATCAGGATGTGATCAGAACTTCCTGACCACATCTGGAGGTAGTCTGGCTCACATTGTGTTCTTTTACACCTGCTTTTTAAATGCTACCGTTATCCAGATAACTGACAGGATACAGGTCGCATTTAAAAACCAGGTGTACAGTGTTTCCCCTAGGATGGAGTTGTAGCAGTGGGGGTGAAGTAGTAGGGTTGTGCCATATTGTATCGTTATCGATATATCGTTACAATTCAATATCATATTGTGAAACAAGTTATATTGATATCATGATAATATCAATATGCCGACTAGTTGATATAATGATGACATCACACCTTTATGCGAGTTGACATTACCACAGTAATAATTTGAAGGCATAGTTGAATATCTGAAGGCAAACTGTTTAAACTGACATGCAAAACTATAATGTTGCAGTTGTATGTTAGTGAAATTAATAATACAATATTTTTCGGTATTTTGTCATATCATCAATAATATCGTTATGATAGAAATTACCCTGAAATATCGTGATATTAGCTTAGAGCCATATCACCCACCCCTAGGGCCTAGGGTCAAGCGAGACATTTTTTGCACACAAAAAATGTCTTTTGCTTGCAAAGCGCGCCCTGCCTAGTCCTGTCGTGTCGAGTAGGAAATACAGTCAATTACAATTGTATTTGGCAATAATAGGGATCTACAGTATCCCTATAATATTCCTATAGTAATCCTATAATATCCCTATAATATTTTTTTTACAGTGTAATAATACAGTAGCCGGGGGGGGGGGGGGATAGGGGGCAGCCCTGCTGAATGCATGTCAGGGTAATAGCTCTAGCCACAGTCCCAAGTAAAAGCGATGTGTATGGTTCCTGTTCGCCTGTTCATGTGCTCTAAAGAACAGGATCAATCCCAGTCTCCAATTGCTATTCTTATACCCGGAGGCCGAGCAGGGGACTTTTGAAGAAAATGGGACGCCACCTGGCACAATTTAATCCTCCAACTATTTCCAACATAGATGTACCCTGTGTGTGTATGATGCTATATAGATGTACCCTGTGTGTGTAATGCTACATAGATGCCTACCGGCCAGTAGGGGTGTCAAAAATAATAGATTATGAGATGCATCGCGATGCGGACGTGCACGATTCTGCATCGATTCACAAATGTAAAAAATTGATTATTATTATTTATTATTATTTTTATTTTTTTAATAATCAGATAACATATAATGGAAGTACATGCAGTTGTTTATTTTAATTATGGATCATAATACAATGCAATTCCAAATGCACTTTTATTTTAAAAGTAGCCACACAGTGAGACAAAAGAAAGTGAGAAAAAATAAATCATCTATTGCGGAAAAAAGTGATGCATCGATTTAAGATGCATCGAGATGCATCGATAATCGAATCGAATCGTAGCCCTCTGAATCGTAATCGAATCGAATCGTGAGGCCAGTGAAGATTCACAGCCCTACCGGCCAGGCGTTGCCAACTTTAGACTTCTCCGCCTTCAGCCCTCCCTCTAGAAGGAAAAAGCAGACTCAGTATCCATCACTAGCAAAGCTATATTTAGTTTTTCAGGTTATTCGCTGCTTCTAATATAAACTGTAATACAGTTACACTGTGATACAACTTTGTATTCAAATCTCACATCTTATTGCAGATCTAATTCTAAATACTGTGTTGTTTTATCATCACTCAGCATTTGCCAATACTTACTGAGGCTATCTGTGTGAAGGAACAAAGCCAGATGAAAGGGGGAGAGGCCATATCAGGGTTTGGATGGTGGATTAGGGTACAAACAGTGTGGTTTGATGTTTAATCACTTCTTATGCACGAGCTGTTCAAAGAGGAATAGAAAGTCCTCTCAGTAAACACAGAGCAGCAGCTGTAGAAAGTCCTCTCAGTAAACACAGAGCAGCAGCTGTAGAAAGTCCTCTCAGTAAACACAGAGCAGCAGCTGTAGAAAGTCCTCTCAGTAAACACAGAGCAGCAGCTGTAGAAAGTCCTCTCAGTAAACACAGAGCAGCAGCTGTAGAAAGTCCTCTCAGTAAACACAGAGCAGCAGCTGTAGAAAGTCCTCTCAGTAAACACAGAGCAGCAGCTGTAGAAAGTCCTCTCAGTAAACACAGAGCAGCAGCTGTAGAAAGTCCTCTCAGTAAACACAGAGCAGCAGCAGTGGGACGTCTTCCTGGTGAGTCTTGCCTCTGTTGCCACAACATGCTGTGAACCTGCATCTGTGTTTGCCTGAGAGGTAGAACTGAGAAGCACAATGACAGGACCCAACATAGATAGCAGCACCCCTCTCTCTCTCTCTCTCTCTCTCTCTCTCTCTCTCCCCCCCCTCTCTCTCTCCCCCCCCCTCTCCCTCTCCCTCTCTCTCTCTCTCTCTCTCCCTCTCTTCCTCCCCCTCTCTCTCTCTCTCTCTCCCTCTCTCTCTCTCCCCCCTCTCTCTCTCTCTCTCTCTCTCTCTCCCCCCCTCTCTCTCTCTCCCTCTCTCTCTCTCCCCCCCTCTCTCTCCCTCTCTCTCTCCCTCTCTCTCTCTCCCTCTCTCTCTCTCTCTCCCTCTCTCTCTCTCCCTCTCTCTCTCTCTCTCCCCCCCCCTCTCTCTCTCTCCCTCTCTCTCTCTGTCGGTCAGGTCTGGTGACTCAGGTGGATGCATCATGCTTACTCGCATCCTTGAAGTGGCACTTAACAACTGGTACCTGCACTGTCAGGCCTGGCCTGAACACATTAGGCTAATTGCAGAGAAATGACCCTGCTTGATAACACATTAGTCTGCTTTGGTGATCTTTCAAACCAAAGAGATTTTTTGCAAAAAGGGCAAAATAGAAACAGCAGGAAAACATTGTTTTTCCTCCACTCAGGGTCACGATAGGAGAAACACAGATAGTTTTCTGGGGAACACACACTGAACGCCAGCAGCCTGTCTGTGGTCATTCACATTTACAGCAGCCATCAGATGCGAGCGGGCGCGCACCCTGACTTGTTTTTGCGGCGGCACCGTTGTCGATGTTACCGTGACCCTGTCGAACGTTTGCTATCACCGCCAGGCGACAGTCAATTTCCCACGAGTCGTAGCTTTAAAAACCCAAGGTCTGGAAACATTTCCGCAGGCGGGCCACGTCCAAGTGGAGACAGATTTGTACATGGCCGTGCGTGTGGTTTGGTGTTTGAGACGGAGACAAACTGAGGACAGATGTGTTTGGAGTCATTCTCCCCCCTTCTCACTCCCCCCTCCTCCCCCCTGATCCTGCCCCCGCCCCCCCTCCTCTCCCCTCCTCCCTCTCCACCTAATCTGGGACGCATTGTGGCTGTAATAAAGCCCAGCTGCACAGATCCTGCTCTGAACCCACTCAGTTCAGCTGATTACATGGAGTCAGAGCTGGAGCTCTCCTCACACAGCCCAGTCATACAGGCATGCCCCTGCCTGAATGATGATGCTCCACTGGGGACGGGGGGGGGGGCTGATTCAACAGTTATGCAGCTTGTCCCACACTAGCCCTTACCATCCTGCTGGGAATGGCCAATGCGAACAATTTAATCGCACCGTGCACAACCTGCTGCGCACATTACCCATAACCAAGAAAAGGGACTGGTCATCCTACCGGGAGATCGATATAATATAATATCAGGATACTTTATGTGGCAATATATCGTATCGCACAAATGCCAAGTACTGTGATATTCTATTATATAAATTGTCAGGTGCATCATGCAACATTTATGACAGGTTTTTATGACACTGTTGGTCAGTCTGTCTGCTTGACAATTCTTCTGCAATAAAAATGATTGAATTGAGAAGACTGGAAGTGGAAACGTTATCTTAGATAAAAACATGTTGGCCTTTTGTGGACATAATTTGCAGTGGGGAAAAAGATAATAAATTGCAATATATCGCAATACTAGCATATTGCAATATCGCAATACTACCGTATCGTGACTTAAGTATCTTGATAATATTATATCGTGGGGCATCTGGTGATTCCCACCCCTATGCCCTACTATTCCTCTAGCAAGAGTTTTGTATTAGGGGTGTCACAATATGCATATTCATATAATGAGTGAGTGTTTCACTGCTGAACACTTCAGATCTTCTACAAGGATATCATGGACAACTAAAACGGAGACGGAAAAAACGAACGGTAAAATCATTGTCATAAATAAAATAAATAAATAAATAATAATTAGACTGAAAATAATAAAATAAATAAGCAAAATAAATTCAAACAAATTACACTTTTTAAAACCAATGACATTTCTCTGGCATTTCTACTTTTTTGCTGTATAGAAAATGTGCCAAACCGTGAATTTACACCCCTATGTTGTGTGTGATGAGGGCAGGGCCGATTTTACCAACGGGCTCACCCGGGCTGAAGCCCGGGCCCCGGGACATCAAGGGGCCCCAAAAAAAAAAAAAAAAAATTTTTTTTTTTTTTTTTTTTGGGGACCCTTGATGTTTTTTTTTTGGGCCCCCTGTCCAGGGTCTTCGCAAAAAATGTTTTTTTTACTGACGGCATTCAAATTTTTTTGCAGAGTAATAACATCCACTGTGAGAGGGTGTCCACCCGCTATGCCGACCACTCGCAATGCCGACCTTAGGTTTAGGCGTGGGGGAGAGGTTAGGTTTTGGGTTAGGGTCTGGGGGAGGTTAGGTTTAGGCATGGGGCTGGGAGAGGGGAGGTCGGAACAGCGAGAGGTCGGAAACAACGACATGGAACCCTGTGAGAGGGCTCCCGAATTTGTAGATGAAATATAGTGCAATTCAAAGAATTCATCAAAAACAAAGACAATGAAAGTGTGCGGCACTTGCTTCAAATAATAAGGAAGAGGAACCTGTCATCAGTTTTTCCAAATGTGGATATTGCCTTCAGGATTTACTTAACTCTCCCTGTAACAAATGCCTCTGGAGAGCGCTCCTTTTCAAAACTTGGGCTTGTCAAGAACAGGATACGGTCTACAATGGGACAAGAAAGGCTCACCCACTTGACATTGATGTCATTGGAAAGTGACATTGTTAGAACATTGGACTTCACCACTCTAGTCAAACGCTTTGCCACGGCAAAAGTCAGGAAGAAGACATTTCAGGTACGAACAGACTTGAATACTGCTTGATTGATTTGTGCAATAATTGTGAGAATGTGTGTGTGCACTGTAATAATAACAGCAATAATAAATACTAAATAATAATAATAAAAGTGCTTGTTGTGACATCTCAGTGGCAATGTTTTCTTTCCAATCAGGCTGTTTATGAAAGAACATGATGGCTAAACCTACAGTTTGTGTTTGTAAGTTAGAATGCTGACAGGAGAGCAGGTGGTGACATGAAAGTTAGTGAGAAAAGGAGAAGATACTGAATAATGACATCACAACAGTATAATCCTAATGTTGATTTAAAATGAGATATTCCTTTAAATACGGCTAAAAAAGGTTAAAAAAAACACTCAAATTTTTTTTGAGTGTTTTTTGAGTGTTTTTCAAGCGGAAGCCCCCCCTTCCGCTTGAGGGGGGGCCCTGCAGAGATGAATAGCCCAGGGGCCCATGAAGTGTAAAATCGGCCCTGGATGAGGGGGGAGACTCACTTGTGCTGGACTGTTGGCAGCCAGGGCTTATTATTCACACCTAATGTGATGATGTATTTGCCCTGGGCATCACCGCCGCACCTCGTGCTCGTGCTCGTGCTCGTGCACCTCGTGCTCGGATGGATCGCTGGCTCCATCTCTCCATCCACGCGTGACACACAATTTGCTCACATAAGCAACTGTCCCTCTCATTGTCTCATTGTGCTGCAGCTCCAGCAGCAGCAGTGTGAAGTATCACAAGATGTATTTTGCAGCCTTCCCCATTGCACGTGTGTGTGTGCATGTTTATTTTCCAATCTGTCGGCATCTTGACAAAAGATCAAAATGTGGTCCATTTTCACTCGCATGTTGGAATGGGAAAACCCTGTTTTGAAAATGATCAAATTGTTTGTGCAATTTCAGTGAGCGATAGCTTAGCCGCTCACAGGCACACAGTGTGAAGGCCAGCCTCACTCTTCCGTTGCACTGCGTCAATTTAGTGGGTTGGGATTGTGTCAAATTGCCTCTGCTCAGAAGTAAAGAGAAGTCATGCATATGAAAGTGAGCCGGCCTAATGGAAAGATGTGTGTCTCTTTACAAAGTGATGCTGCCTGCCTGCCTGCCTGCCTGCCTGCCTGCCTGCCTGCCTGCCTGCCTGCACGGAGCTTCAGAGGATGAACTTACACATCAAACCCAAAGACAGCCCAAGTGATTTAGAACAAGCCCGATTTATACCTGAGCTGTCCACCAACTTTCCCTCCCAACTCCCTCACAGCCCTCACAGCCCTCACAGCCCTCACAGCCCTGACAGTATCCTAAACGCCTCTTAAGATGGCACTTCTTTATTTGTCTACTGCAGCAGACTACCAGGTGCAATTACACACGTCTGTGCTATTCATTTGAAAAGAATATGATTAATTCAGCCTTGAGATAGACATTAATTGCTGTGCACAGATGGATGTTAGACTATATCCTCCACGCAGCAGTTCCCCCTCCCATAAACCCTTCCTTTCCTTTCCACTCCACTCAGTTGATCTCCTCCCACGCCGCGTGTGGAGGCGGGTCTAGCTGTGTGGGGGCGGGTCTAGCTGTGTGGGGGCGGGTCCAGCTGCTCAAAGTAGGTTAGTAGGGAGATCGCGGGGGCAGCTTGCTACTTCCGCGTTTGACGGTGTCGGTGCGATTTCGGCTCGGCTACCGGATCGGCTTGGGCGCACGCATTGTGATTGGCTGGCTGTACGTGGGGCACGTGGTGGGATTAACGTGGGCAAAAATGGCCGACAGCTTTAGATTAGCTAATAAGCTAATGCTAAGCTAGTGATGTTATCAGACATGATAGACATAAAAAATATGAATGAGGGGTTAGGGTTAGACCCCTTTGTGGACCCCGAGCCCGCCCAATCTGTAGGCCAAGTAGATCCTGTACCTACAACAGCAATGCAGAAAGAGCAAAAACTGCAATTCCTCGATTGGCCCCTTGAGGCTGGCTGCAAGAGCGAGTCGCCATTCACCCCCATGCTAAAATGCCCGTCTTTAAAGTGTAAACAAACATGTTCACAGCCTGGTTACAAAAAAAAAACGGTTTTGGGCAGTAGCTAATTTCACCTTTCATGACAACTGTACGGGGTTTGAATTCTTATATAACACCCGTTTAAAGTAAAATAGACGATAAAAAAGACTTCTGGGCGCCTGTCCAGTGATCGCGTCATCGCGCAACTTGCCGATCATGGACCAATAGCAGGCGGCGCTGTGGCTCTGTGGGAAACCCCCGGTGTCGCACGAAAACAAAGATGGCAGGCAGCGGGCAAAACGCCAAACTGGGTGACGTGTGGAAACACACTCCGTCCATCTCTTTCTCTAGGAGTGAGATGCATCAGATATCTCAGTTGCAGCTTGATATCTCCAGGAAGCAACCACATGCAAAGGGATTCGTCCAGCTAACACATTAACAGTGTATATCCCCCACTTGTGTGTGTATCCCTTTAAGACCGCGAACCGCTTGACGCGGTTCGCGGTCTTAAAGGGATACACACACAAATGCTGCATCAGGTATCAATGGGTTAAGACAGCGTTTGTGAATTCACACACAAACGCGTGCTTTCCTCTCCGTTTGCTTTCTTCAGCTGGAGCGGCACATCACAAGCTGCCACATGTGTCTGAGAGAGAAGTTTTGAAAGCTTGTGAGGAGGAGGAGGAGCGCTCGGCTGTGCTGCTCCTCTTTAATCCTCCCTCTGTGTGTTTGTCCTTCTTCTCTTTAAGCACGGCCTAATTGTGTTTCAAGCAGAATTTGACACGTATTGATTGAAATGAGCAGAGGCAAACGCACAGCCTGTGTATTGGCAGCTGCCCTAATCCCTCTCTTTGAAGAAGCCTCTCTCTGCTCGCCTCAGTTTTGTTTTCACGACTGTTCTTCTTCTGGCTTTTCAGAGGAGGCTGCTTTCTAAACGCACACGCCTTCACATCCTTGAGTTGATCTACTGTATCTGCTTGTTTGGTGCTTCAGTGAAGGAGTTGTGAGGAGATGTTTTCCATAGTGCAAGCAAGGAGGAAGTGAAGTGCAGGTTGATGGTTGTTAGCTTTAGGTGACCAGCACCATGGCCACTCATTTATTTTTGTTTAAAAGAAATATGTCTTTGTACTTGGCCATTTCTTATTCTTATTTTTTAATATTCTTTTTGGATCAAATTGGGGAAAAACACACATTTTTGCATCCATGCCTTGAGCGCTTTTTTACTGATTACCACATAAACGTCCATTTGGTCAATTTACGGGGGTTGGCATAAGCAGTGAGGCAGAATAAACGAGTATGTGTGTGTGTGTGTGTGTGTGTGTGTGTGTGTGTGTGCATGCGAGGTGTGTGTGCATTTGAAAACGTCTCAGTAAATCAGTTTTCCCTTTGAGAGAGGAGCAGCGCTAGCCGCTATCTTACAGTATAATTGTCTCCTCCAGAGGCAGTCATCCTCCCCTTCCTTTGTCTGCTGCTCTCTTTGGTTCCTGCAACCACAAGCGATTATGCATCCCCATGCCTCCACCATGGAGCCTCCACATGCATCCACCATGGAGCCTCCACATGCATCCCTCTCTCTCCTCCCCATGCCTCCACCATGGAGCCTCCACATGCATCCCTCTCTCTCCTCTCCATGCCTCCACCATGGAGCCTCCACATGCATCCCTCTCTCTCCTCTCCATGCCTCCACCATGGAGCCTCCACATGCCTCCCTCTCTCTCCTCCCCATGCCTCCACCATGGGGCCTCCACATGCATCCCTCTCTCTGCTCTCCATGCCTCCACTTCTTCTCCCCATGCCTCCCTCTCTCTCCTCTCCATGCCTCCCTCTCTCTCCTCCCCATGCCTCCACCATGGAGCCTCCACATGCCTCCCTCTCTCCTCTCCATGCCTCCACCATGGGGCCTCCACATGCATCCCTCTCTCTCCTCCCCATGCCTCCACCATGGGGCCTCCACATGCATCCCTCTCTCTGCTCTCCATGCCTCCACCATGGGGCCTCCACATGCCTCCCTCTCTCCTCTCCATGCCTCCACCATGGGGCCTCCACATGCATCCCTCTCTCTCCTCTCCATGCCTCCACCATGGGGCCTCCACATGCATCCCTCTCTCTCCTCTCCATGCCTCCACCATGGGGCCTCCACATGCATCCCTTTCTCTCCTCTCCATGCCTCCACTTCTTCTCCCCATGCCTCCCTCTCTCTCCTCTCCGTGCCTCCACTTCTCCAGAGGAACAGGCAGAGTAGCCGTGCTCTCCACAACTCCGCATGAACATGCAACTTGCTGCACAGTGACATAATGCTGCAGCGACTGGTCCCATACACTACCTCCATTCATTTTCCAATGGCTTTTATAGCACATGTTTATGGTGAGTGCATCAGCGCATCAAAATCAAACGCACCCCTCCGAGCATTGTTAATTGGTATTTTTTATCGACACAGTGTTGTATAAAATTGCTCAATTTTCGCTTCTGCAATTGTTGCTCTGTTTAGTTTCGAGCGTGCAGAGGTACAACGTGTGTGTGTGTGTGTGTGCGTGAGAGTGTGTGTGTGCGTGTGTGTGAGTGAGAGTGTGTGCGTGTGTGAGTGTGTGCATGCGTGTGTGTGTGTGTGTGTGTGTGTGTGTGTGTGTGTGTGTGTGTGTATGTGTGTGTGTGTGTGAGTGAGAGTGTGTGTGTGAGTGCGTGCATGCATGTGTGTGTGTGTGTATGTGTGTGTGTGAGCGAGAGAGAGTGTGCGTTGGAGAGGCGGGGGGGAAGAAAGCCAACAGAATGTGCATGTTTGTGTGTGTGGTTAGTTTTGTAATTGGACGCAGTGGAGCGTATCAGTCTTTACCTGAGCTAGTAGTCATTTGCATGGGTTTGATTGACAACACAGCTATGCAAAGCAGGCACACGTCTTCTTCCCTGTGTGAAAGCACAGAGGCTGCACAAACCCTGCCCTGTTCATTAGCCATCCATTTCTACTTCATTAGTATCCAGGCATTATTGCTGGAGATTTCACAGCATTTTGGACGAGGATAATTGAAAGAAGAGCAATTGATGAAAAATAGTTTCGGATGAGTTTTTTCTTATAGATAACATAATCTTAAGTATAGAAAGTGTAACTGCCGTTCTTTTTGTTTTTTAGTTACTTTCTAATGTAGCTATTATTTCTGCTTATAGTTGTCATATTCAGGGTGGGTGCTCCATACTCTTGTGAACGTGTGACTATGACTTGAACAGATCGTGGGAACTAGTGCATGTAAATTGGAATATTATTCATATTCATGTGATGTCTGTCCGGGCCATCGTGCTGCATCGGGTCGCTCGTTCATCATCACCGACTTTAGATTGAAAGCTGAAATGTGTTGTTGTTTTTATTTTAAATGAAATATTACTGAGATGATCAAGATGCTTAAAATCACATTATATCACGAGACAGAAAGACATCAGGATTGGTTTGAATGAAGTCATTGCTGGACAAAAGTGTGGGAGAGGGCGTGTCACATCTGTATGCTTGCTTACAGGGGACCTACCCCCGTCACGTGCCATGCTTATTATTTGCAGTAGCTAGAGATGGCTCCTTGTGGCGTTTAATGAACTGCATGTCGGAGCAGTGTCGCAGGAGGTTAGACAATTTGTCAGAATTTAATCACGTCCTAATATACAGACGTGTTAATTGTATCAGCATTGATAACGTTACGAATAGCTTCCTTCCTAGCCGCTAACGCTCTTGGGAAATCTCTCTTGTCTTTTTGCACTTTTAATTTCCACAGCGTTTGTCCAGTGCAACTCAAAGCTCTGATGAACTGGGTGCTTTGTTTTCTCCCATTACAGCTTCTGTCTCTGTCTGCCAACCGCCTCGGGGCACGTTCCAACGTGGAATCAGCATATAAGATCAATTGTCCTCATAATTAAATCTTTATTCATTTACGTTTCTTCATCCAAATTGCCATTACTATTATTACGATTACTATGGTGAAACTCATTAGAAAATTTGAATATTCAACGTTTTTATTATTATTTAAATTTGACCCTCAATTCTCAACCAAGACAACCAATCATCAATAATCACAACCAACGATTTCTATGGTGAAACTCATTAGAAGATTTGAATATTCAACGTTTTTTATTATTATTATTAATATTTAAATTTGACCCTCAATTCTCAACCAAGACAACCAATCATTTAATTCTCAGCACTCACCAGGCATTTATAGCATAAGTGAGAAAATCACCCCTCGCCATCCCAACTGATTTTGTTGTGTGATCCCCCCCCGCCCCCCCTCGCCATCCCAACTGATTTTGTTACGTGAAACCCCCCCCCCCCCCCCCCCCCCCCCCCCCTCCTCCTGTCCTGTAGGCACCTTAAGAGTGGCTGTGCACGAGCATGGCATCACTATAACACTCGGGATGGTTTCTGTGAAAAGTCACATTTTGTCAATTCACATGCTTTACTGAATGTGTTGAACACCCATGTTGTCGACTCCCACGCAACAACTGCTGCTGAGAGGTGATTTGAATAGGATGGTGGATGGCGATGCTGCATGCCAGCACAGAGCCTAACACAGATACCTCTGTTTTGTATCAAATGTTTCAGAACGCGATGTTTTCTCCACAGTGTTGTGTCCCCTGGGACCCCAGTCCGTGATAATGCTATGCTGGTATTCGTAGAGTAGACTCTAAATTGCTGCTCCATCGTCTCCCTGCCTGTACGTGGTGTGGAATCTACCCTCGACTGCTGCATATCTTAACATCTTGAATTAGGGCTAAATCACTAGGCTCATTATTGGAGTGGAGCACAGACATGATGAATTACATTTTGTCACCAAAAGACATTTAAGACTCTTGTTGTTCAAAGAGGTGGGGGCGGGGCCTAACATCAGCGTAAGCTTCACACAATTCATCAAATATGACTTGATTTACTCCACATAGCCTCATATCATTTTCAAACAGAGGTAGCAATTAAAATGAAAAAATAAATACACAAAGATAAATTTATGGGAGCAACAAATAACATTGCTTAACACACTTGTGTTGTGAGACCAAAAATAGTAATAGAAAAGATCAAAGTTTAGTGCTTTGGGGGTCAGCCGACACAAACTGAACAAATAAGATCACTGACATCGCACTGAAATGAGATTTGTGGAATGTGCCTATAAGTCAGGATGAGATGAAAATGGATCACTTCCATCATCATCTTATTCTCAGGAGGTTGATGGAAGTCCAAACATACTTGAATACAACGGAGCTGTAGCCGAGTAGTGTTACTACACAAACCAGAAGCAATCCAACAATAACAGTCTAATATAGACGAGTATACCTTTTTACCTGTCTATCCAAAAAGACAAACATGGTGACTTCCTGGCTAATGCTTGGAAACTGGCAGCACTGGCAGAACACAAATGATATCTCAGTACTGAGTGATATGAACATTTTCAAAGAGGTTGGTGCCCACAAGCAAAATGACTTTTTTCTGAACTCACCCAGGTGCTCTCTATCTAAGTGAGTGTCGTCTTGATGCAACAGCAGCCTGTGTGTGTGTGTGTGTGTGTGTGTGTGTGTGAGGTTGTTTTGGAGCTTTTTTGGGTACGAGACCTTCTCCATAATAAACAACACGCACCAAACTCTTCATATTGTAATGAGATGCCAGAGGCAGCGTGATGGATAGGCTGCAGTAAAGCAGCAGACACTGAGGGAGGAGAGCATACCTCCAGCAGCACTCTTCTAACACTATCAACAGCTTCCATCCACTGATAGGAATATGAGACACTGCCGCCATCGCTAACGTCAAATATGCCGTTTTTTTCAAACCCCTGGGATAATGATGCAGCTTCTCCCAGTGGAAGACAGAATGGCACGGCGCTGGACGGAAAGCAGAAAGCTCTATTCGTGTGTTTCATGTAGCTCACGCTGACATGTAGCGATAGCCATACAAAGACTAGTCGGCTCTGCAGTGAACACAACAAGCCAGAGAGGGAGACAGGCGCCTTTCTGCTGCGGCGATAAGAAAAAAACATCTTAGCAGACCCTATGAACAACATGCCTATGGTGGATAGCTCACTAGCCGGGCACTGGCTCTCTCTCTCTCTCTCTCTCTCTCTCTCTCTCTCTCTCTCTCTCTCTCTCTCTCCTTCTGTCTGCTTTGTGTGATGGTCTCTCTCCCTCTGCTGCTTTGTATGAGGATGGTGTTCTAACAGGAACGATCAAGGGGTTGAATGAAATGGCTTTGAGGCTGTGGTCTGGAGATGAAAAGGACCTAATGCTCCATTACAGGTTGCACTCAGGCAGTTTAGTGGCCAGGCCTCGTGACCCCGCCTCCTCACAACACACTCAGGCAGTTTAGTGGCCAGGCCTCGTGACCCCGCCTCCTCACAACACACTCAGGCAGTTTAGTGGCCAGGCCTCGTGACCCCGCCTCCTCACAACACACTCAGGCAGTTTAGTGGCCAGGCCTCGTGACCCCGCCTCCTCTGAACACACTCAGGCAGTTGAGTGGCCAGGCCTCGTGACCCCGCCTCCTCACAACACACTCAGGCAGTTGAGTGGCCAGGCCTCGTGACCCCGCCTCCTCAGAACACACTCAGGCAGTTTTAGTGGCCAGGCCTCGTGACCCCGCCTCCTCAGAACACACTCAGGCATTTTAGTGGACAGGCCTCGTGACCCCGCCTCCTCAGAACACACTCAGGCAGTTTAGTGGCCAGGCAGGCCTCGTGACCCCGCCTCCTCAGAACACACTCAGGCAGTTTAGTGGCTGGGCCTCGTGACCCCGCCTCCTCACAACACACTCAGGCAGTTTAGTGGCCGGGCCTCGTGACCCCGCCTCCTCACAACACACTCAGGCAGTTTAGTGGCCAGGCCTCGTGACCCCGCCTCCTCACAACACACTCAGGCATTTTAGTGGCCGGGCCTCGTGACCCCGCCTCCTCAGAACACACTCAGGCAGTTTAGTGGCCAGGCCTCGTGACCCCGCCTCCTCACAACACACTCAGGCATTTTAGTGGCCGAGCCTCGTGACCCCGCCTCCTCACAACACACTCAGGCATTTTAGTGGCCGGGCCTCGTGACCCCGCCTCCTCAGAACACACTCAGGCAGTTTAGTGGCCAGGCCTCGTGACCCCGCCTCCCCACAACACACTCAGGCAGTTTAGTGGCCGGGCCTCGTGACCCCGCCTCCTCACAACACACTCAGGCATTTTAGTGGCCGGGCCTCGTGACCCCGCCTCCTCAGAACACACTCAGGCAGTTTAGTGGCCAGGCCTCGTGACCCCGCCTCCTCAGAACACACTCAGGCAGTTTAGTGGCCAGGCCTCGTGACCCCGCCTCCTCAGAACACACTCAGGCAGTTTAGTGGCCAGGCCTCGTGACCCCGCCTCCTCAGAACATACCGTCAGGTCTGGCCTTCATACTGATCAGCTGATAAGGCTATTGGCTGCTTTCTCTTTCATGCTTTTCTTACCTCCTGGAATTCTATTGAGGGCAGTTACTGTTACAGCCAGGCCATATATGTGGATGCAATGAAATGCCAACATATAAAGGATTATACATAAAACATCTTCTATTTTAGCACAAATTACCCCCGCGTGGGTGTCTTTGTTTTTGTGGCATTAGCAGTAAAACAGAACGCTCACAGTTTTTACTGTTTCATATCTGTGGTTATTTCTTATCCCAGCAGAGAGAGGTTGGCTTGTGTTGAAGTGGAAATGCCTCTGAGAGGCAGTAGCACTGTAACAGTAACACTGTACAGTAACACTGTAACAGTAACTGTAACAGTAACACTGTAACAGTAACACTGTAACAGTAGCACTGTAACAGCACAGATGGATGTAGGAGGCAGTGAACTGTGTGCTGTAGAAAATGGCCTCTGTAGCACTACAGTAAAACAGTACAGTTAAAGTGATGCATGAGGACACGTAAACGGCTTATTATTCAGCACCTGATTTTGAAAAGGCATCTCCGTGTCTCAACCCGCCGCTGGCCTCCAACCTCACACAGATTGCTTTTCCGTGCCCCCGCCCTCTTTTGTTCTCATTTCTCTGTCTCCATCCCTCCCTCCCTCCCTCCCTCGTTCAGGTGAACAGAGAGCGAGCAGAGAGCGAGCAGGGTGAACAGAGTGTGAGCAGGGTGAGCAGCAGGGTGAACAGAGTGTGAGCAGGGTGAGCAGCAGGGTGAACAGAGCGAGCAGGGTGAACAGAGTGTGAGCAGGGTGAGCAGCAGGGTGAACAGAGCGAGCAGGGTGAACAGAGTGTGAGCAGGGTGAGCAGCAGGGTGAACAGAGTGTGAGCAGGGTGAGCAGCAGGGTGAACAGAGTGAGCAGGGTGAACAGAGTGTGAGCAGGGTGAGCAGCAGGGTGAACAGAGTGAGCAGGGTGAACAGAGTGAGCAGCAGGGTGAGCAGGGTGAACAAGTGAGCAGGGTGAACAGAGTGAGCAGCAGGGTGAACAAGTGAGCAGGGTGAACAGGGTGAGCAGAGAGTGAGCAGGGTGAACAAGTGAGCAGGGTGAACAGAGTGAGCAGCAGGGTGAACAGAGTGAGCAGAGAGTGAGCAGGGTGAGCAGAGTGAGCAGGGTGAACAGAGTGAGCAGCAGGGTGAGCAGAGTGAGCAGGGTGAGCAGCAGGGTGAGCAGCAGAGTGAGCAGGGTGAGCAGAGTGAGCAGGGGGGTGAGCGGTGCCAGCAGCAGTTAGAAGGTGAACGGGGGCGATGGAGAGAGCAATTAAAAGCCCATGACCTTTATGAGGGGGCAGGGGGAGGTGAAAGGTCAGCTGTTATGGACATGCAGTTCAACAGCTCATTTCAAATAACGTTGATTTACATCAGAGGAGCCCAGGGCCGACTGGGCGTCGCCCGCTCTACACAACGATGCCTGGGAAGACGAGGCTACTTTGCTTCCATATGGCCACACTTAGCTATGACTTAGCTATGACTTAGCCCCATCAGGGCTACAGAGGCTACGTGTAGCTACGCTGAAAGGCATGATGATAAAGAGTAAAGCGACTATTTGACATCCTGGTAATGTGGTCAGTTTTAATACCCTCGTAAAGCCGCTCGTATCAAGCCACTCGTCTCGATAGCTCACAGAACAGAATCCCAGTAGCTACACGCTGATAACCGCAGAAGGATGTAGCTTAGCCTTATCAGCACTTGGCTCCAGTGACACAGTAATCCACACAATGCTAGGCTGTCATTGCACTGGAAAACACAATCATTTCATTTACCCAACAAAGGCCATGATAGACTTATTCCAATATTCCCCGTGCTTCCCCCCCTTCACTACCAACCCACAGAGATTGGTCATTTTTCAATTCCAAGTATTTCTTACTGCAAAGAAGCCAAGTGCTATCGTCCATTCATTCATCCTTCACAAAGACGTTCTGCTACTTAAATAAGAGGCTCTTACAGAATGTGAGTTTAGGAGAGGTGGTGGTTGAGGACAATAGCTTCCGGCTAGCTGTTTCTCAGTCAGAACCCAGCAGGTAGCTACTACCACGCTTGTCGATTATGTGCAGACACGAGGCTACCAGAGAAGAGAGGTAATGCTAATTTCCTTGCAGCTAGCCATTGCTCAAGACAACCTTTGTATGCTAATATATATAGAGGGAGATGTTTTGGCTCTGTGAAGGAGATGGAGGTGACTCCTCCTCCAGGCCTGGTGGGGGAGTCTGTCTGCTCTGCTTACCTTGTTATTGCCCTTTGAATACAATCTGTCTGTCAAGTAAGTGACTATGTGCTATCATAGCACATGGTCAGCATAGCACTGCTATGCTAATGTGATACATGTGAATGTAAAAAGAAAATAAATGACAATCACATTCATGGTGGAATGTTATTTTTAAGGAGCCAGTTTGCTATAAGGAAGCTTAAAAACCTGCGTCTGAAATCAGAATCAGAATCAGAATCAGCTTTCTTGGCCAAGTATGTACACATACAAGGAAATTGGCTCTGGTTCGCTTAACTCTCAGTGTTCTCACACAAACTTAACTCTCAGTGTACTCTCACACAAACTTAACTCTCAGTGTACTCTCACACACAAAAAAAGAAAAGAAAAAGTAGGCTCAGGCTAAAACAAACAAGAATAACAAAGGATAATTAAACATTAGCATTAACTACTATATACAATGCAATAATAATAATAATAAGTGTATAAAGGAGCGTCTATATTGTAAGTGTGTGTATGAAGGGACTATATGTACAGTATATATGGATATCTACAGTTATTGATATAGGCAGTATTAATATAATTAATTACATGTTTAAATAAGCTACATTATATAAACAATTCGGCCAGGTATTGCAAATGAATAAGCAAGCTCATGGATATATATTGCAGACTCATGTTTAGTCAGTGTGGCTGCCGGCCATGTGATAAGCCCAGGTTCTATCAATGCACTTTTTGGACTAATTGGTCCAACTTTATGCATCAACTCCACGAGCTAAGTGCTAGTGAGCTAAGTGCTAGTGAACTGGTCACTGCAATCAAGCTAAGGAAAATGAGCCAGCTTGCCTGTTTAAGTGTATTTATGCCGTGACGCAGCAATGCCTCAGGCCTCTTTAGTTTGCCTAATTGCCAGAGACACAGATGGAATACAAATAATCCATGTTTCTTTCATGCAAATCCCCTTTACATATTTGAGCTCCAGCTATAAAAGCATCATGCAGTTCTTTACATATTTGAGCTGAAGCTATAAACGCATCATGCAGTTAGTTCTGTGCACATTTGAAGTGCAGTTTGCATTATTAGTCAAACGCCTTCAAGGGCTTAAAGTCTCTGGCAAAAAGGCAGCATCATCATTCCCAGATTCAAGCTTCAGCTACAATTGACTTTGTGTGAAGAAAGAATCTCCTCCTTACTGAAAACAAGGAGGGAACCGCCTAAGCCTCATCTCTTCTGCCATTCTGCATCTCAGCGTGAATTGAAACATGCATTGATTCAATCCAGAAATGGACCGTAGCCGCGTTAGCGTAGCATCGCCTCTGTCTGCTGCCAAGATTGCCCCTCTGCCAATTCCACTTACTTTATCTCGAGGCTGTATGGATTGATGGCGCTCTCTTCTGTCTCACACCTAAGTTCCATGCATTTTCTCAATGCTTTGTTTTATATGTGCATATTTATCAACGTCGGGCGGAAATGCACCTGAATTTTGATTGATTGCAGGATCAAGAAATAAGATGATTTCCTATCGGATCAGAGTTGCATTAGAAAGAGTGCTGTACTTTAAGAATCTACATTAATACACCCATAATTGCAATAATGAAACATCCCTGATTGGGATTTTTAGTTGAATAATGTGAACGTAAAGAATAACATTTTGTAATGGTATTTATTTCTTTACAGCCTTGAAGCTAGAAAATGTATTTGTGTAAAAAAAAAAAAAAAACATAAAGAATAACACATGCATGCACAATTATGGAGAGCATGTGGCTAGCCTGTTTTAAAAGCACGAGTATATTTGTGCTTTCAGCGTTTTGTGCAATAATTGGACAATTGTAAATGATGGTGTGTGTAGGCAGCACAATGTCTGCATGCTGTTAGAGAGAATGCTGACCTTAATTCAGCACGTTCTCCCACAAATTTGAATAGGATTAGAATTTCTTATATCGCAGCAATTTTAATTTAGGTATCAGAGTGCCCCCCCTACCCCCACTGGGCTTAACATGATCTTATAAACAGGGATGCTGGCATGGATGCCTCCCACAACCCGTTCAATTTGAGCCTCTGCTTGATATTGCATTGTGTGTGCTGTACACAGCCTGCTCACATGCATCCGTGAAGAATACATTTAGTCAGGGGTGTCCTACCATATTTTGCCCCCAGGGGGGATTTGCCACTGGGGCTATTTGCCTGGGTGTGCGTTTCCGCCCCAGCGAATGATGAGACACCTATGCTGAGTATTTCTCAACTGTCAGTGACCTCACTTTGCGGAGATGAATGATGGTTTATATTGAGACGATCGAGGAGCTTCACTCTCTGGTCACATTCGCAGCACATTAGATAGATATTCAGCAAGAGCAGAAGCTGTGGAACATTTTTTCTTTGCTTCTGAAAAATCACAGGACGACGAGCCTATCTGTGTTTTCCACAATCCATGTTCCAAATTAAATCTTTTTTTCTGTATCTCTCTCTCTCTCTCTCTCTCTCTCTCTCTCTCTCTCTCTCTCTCTCTCTCTCTCTCTCTTGTGGCAGTCTGAGTTAGAGTGATCACGTGACCATGAGCAGACAATGGAGAGAGGCACTTTGGCACTTGGGAGAGGTTAGGCCGGGGCTTTTTTTGTGTTGGCTGTCAGCGAGGGAGGGGCTTCTGAGCCGTGAATGGGATCATTGAGTCGGAGGTAATTTTGGGCCCCGGTGCAGGGCGGTGCAGGGTGGTGCAGGGTGGTGCAGGGCGGTGCAGGGCATTAGTTGGACTGGGCCGTTCTGCTGACGGGCCCGTTTTCTTTTTCTTTTTTTTTTAACTCCCAGCAGCCCCCCCTCCCCCTCCCCCTCCTCTGCTGCATCGGCGTTTCTGTCCAAAGCCAAAAGCCTTTATCTGTGTGTCCGTGACGACACGTCTGATAGCGTATCCATGACGACGCCTCTGATAGGGTGTGGCAGCCTAAGATCTTCTCTTTAGCCCTTTACCTGGGGGAGCCAATGTGTCTAGATATATAGATAACGTGCAGGAGCCTGGCTTTTAAGCACTACCACCACCACCACAACAACCGCACTAGACACATTTGCTGCGGTGGTTTACAGAGTGTGATAAATGAATAGACGCATGCCGGACATCCCCATTCATTATCATTGGAAGCAGCACTGCTGCCTGCTGGGAGTTTGTGCAGCCATTATTTTGCGACGGGGGGCCTGACTGCTCCAGGGGCCCGACCTGACCCGACCACTGGCCACATCCCAGGAGCAGCCAGGCACTGCTGCTAAAGAGCCAGAGCTGCTCGGGCTCAACAAAGACTCACCGGGGAAACGCCACAGTCAAGTGCACTACTGCGATTGATGCCATGTCGGCAAAGATGTGCAGGCCAAGCAAGGTGCCAAGATGAACAGATGAATAGAAACACATGGTGCTGCACCCCAGGGTGCCAGGAAGTAGAATGTCTTAGGAGCCAAGTCTCGACAGAGCGGTGCACCCGGCCGGCACACGGCACTCATTCACTTCTGTTTCATATGTATATGAGTGAAGAAAGCCCACACTCTCATTTAGTGCTTTTGCTCACGCACACTTAAAGGATGGGTTTTCCGTGGGGAATATGAATATATATTAAATCTCACGCCCCTAAGGTTTTCGAATCCGTTGAAATTTTTGAAATTGGAGGTTTACTCACAGAGATATCAACCGAAATCCACTCTGTGTGTGGGGGGGGGGTGGTGGGGGGGAGGTGCGGGTGCGGGGACTCGAAATACTACATTTCCCACAATGCACTGGGCTCGCGTGGCCTTCGTTTTTATGCCCACCCCTCAGGCATTTGGCTGATATCAAACTCCAGTAGGTGGCGGTAATGCACATATATGTTTGCCAACCGCCATAAAACTCAAAGAAGAAGAAGAAGAAGGCTTCGACAATAAAATATACAAAGAACAAGAAATAAATCGAAAATAAAATTGCCTCCAAATTGCACCAAATGTAAACGGTAGTATATATGTCGGGAGATGTCTTCATAAAAAAAATTTCATGCATTTTAAGGCATTTTCGTAGGAGTTACGCGCATCTGATGTTGTAACTATTTTCTGTAAAAATGTGTAAAAACGGGTACATTGCTCAGCGTTGATTTCGTTACTTCAACCCACCTACTACTAGATGTAAAATTTGACGAGCTTTCCAATGCCGCCAGTCCCGTGTCGATTAGTGCTTCCGTTCCCGAGATAATGGTCTCTTTGCAAGGAACTATGGGAAGCTAATATTAGCTACAGCAGGCTAGGCGGGTGAAAAGATGGCTGCGTTTTTGTTTTGGTCAAGGCCTCTGAAGGGGCGTGGAGGACCTCTAGAGGCGGGACCATGGCCAACAACAGTTGTAGTTCATAGGTGCACGACTTCCGCAAGGCGGACTTGGGCCAGATGACGCGAAACGCGTCGGCTGGCCCAAAAAATATGTGAGAGATGCTTGATATCTCTGGCAGTGAATATCCAATTTCAAAAATTTCAACGGATTCGAAAACCTTAGGGGCGTGAGATTTAATATATATTCATATTCCCCACGGAAAACCCATCCTTTAAGCTGCCTCTACATGCTAAGCGATCGTCTCTTCTCTCGCTGCGAGGTCGAGTAGTAGAGCGGAGAAAGCTGAATTTGATCTAATAAAAAAATAAAATAAATACAGTACACCACCGGTCAACGTTTAAACAATTTGAACTTCGAGCGCAGCAGCGCAAGATGGCAGATTTGAGTGGTGTGCTACGCTAAGTGTAGCGCTGCCGCGTAGTCGGGAGGCAGCCCTCTCTCCCTGTAGGAAAACATACAACCAGACAGCGGGTGCAGAGCTGTGTTACTGTGGATCATGTGTGGGGCGCTTTAGGCTAAATACTGCTGGCTGGGCCTGCATCCTCTAATTGATAGATTGAGGTGTCAGGCCAGTCCTCAAGTACTGCCCATACTTATAGC
>NC_139639.1:4839893-4912393 GCF_964638095.1 Poromitra crassiceps
GTCACTGTTGTCTTTTGGTCACAGAGAAATACATACTTGTCCCAAACAGATAAACATAGGTTTGCTACAGCCTTTTTTTATTTATTTTTATTTTTATATATACGGAAGTCAGCGTGCCGCATAGGTGAGCATATTCACATGATAGAAATGCTGTTATTGACTCCACATCAACTGCTTTAGTGCTGTGTTTCTTTAGACAACAGGTGCTTTTGCCTTGATTTGTTTGTAATGAAACTAGGGACTAGGGATGGGACCGATCCGATCCAATATCGGTATCTGGTCCCGATACTGACATAATTCACGGATCGGAATCGGGGCTGCAATTCCAGCGCGCGCCGCACAGGGGGCGCTGGCCGCAATTTGCCCATGTATAATAGTATCCTTCTTTGTCTTGTATATTTTCTTAATTTTGTCTGCTTTTTGCAAGGTATATATAAAAAAAAATCTTGAATTGGCTAAATCTTTGCCTATACTGTATATTCAAGAAAAATATCGGTATCGGAATAATATCGGTATCGGCAGATATCCAAATTCAGGTATCGGAATCGGATCGGAAGTGAAAAAATGTGGATCGGTGCATCCCTACTAGGGACTGACTTCCCCCAATCATCTGCACGTCCATGAGGTCATGAGCAGTTATCTCTCTCCCAGCCTCCCATCAATCATCACACATCTCTTAATCACATTAGCCATTATATATATCTATATATAGATATAGATATAGATGTGTGTGTGTGTGTGTGTGTGTGTGTGTGTGTGTATATATGTATATATATATATATATATATATATATATATATATATATATATATTATATAAAATTATTATTTTTTTTTTTTTTTATTCCCCTTCCCCCCCCTTATATATAGGACCTACCATCAGCACCTCCCACTGGAACGTCCACTTCACTGCAGTCCGTTATTTATTTACTTGAGGGACAAAGCACATGAATGAACATTACTGTCAGCGTTGGCCAGTTAGGAGGAAGCATTTCACAATGTGACAGAGATAATCTTCTAAGAGAGCAAAATACACACATAATGCATCGATAATCCCTCTCACACACTCACACACACACACACACACACACACTCACAAACCCTCAGGCCAATCAGTCAAGCTCACAATCTGCTGTGGCTGAAGTAGTCCTCTCGTCAGAAGATGGAGGGGCTTTGGAGAGAGTAGATGGGTGCAGCAGACCTCCAGCACTCCAGCGATATATAGATGCGTGTTGGTGCTGAACAAACCCCACCCGAGCACCCCTCCCCCCTCCCCCCCAACGCCATCCATCATTCCAGACACAGGTCGCAAATAATTACTGCTCTCGCCCGCGCCCGTTTTAATAGGGTAATAGATATTTCTGAAACATGGCATGCTCCATCGCTATCTCTCCGCTCGCCTCTCTGCATTTCTAATGTGTGAACGCGCTGTAATCGCATTTCAAACATGATTAGTGGAGGAAGCACTCCGACAGCTCCCCAGATGTTCCAGGAGGGGGAGACGATGAGCACCATGTGGGTCACGCTGTCAGGTGGCTAACCGCTCATTCATTTCCATCCACGTTTGAACTTCTCGCTCGTTTGGTCGGACCTGCAGCTACTTTGTGACCGAATCAACAGTCGCTAATTAACAGGCAACAACAACAACAGCAGCGGTTAAGGAACAACAGACTTCAAAGGGGGCGTGACTATTCCAACTGAAATCCCCCAACCGTCATTGGCTGACATTGACGGGCTCTCACGTAATATTGTTTTTCTGTTTTGTCCTCCTTCCTGCCTTGTCTTGTTCAAGGTTATTTTAACTTTCTCTGGCACGACTCTTCAGCTCTGCTCCGTCTCTGGTGCAGCATAGGCAATTTGAGCCATCTGCGTGTTTAGTGTCTGGCTTGCAGGTACCATCCTCCTTTGTTTCAAATCTCATTCATTACAGCCGAGGGAGGATGGCAGATCCATTATGCTGTGTCTGTGTGGGTGCATTTGATCAGGACATAAGACGAGGCTCTGCCATTTAAAGTCAACGCGCGCCGGCGCTCTCGTGGGGTGGGGGGCTGCTGGGGTGTGTGGGGGGCTGCTGGGGTGTGTGGGGGGCTGCTGGGGTGTGTGGGGGGGCGGCTGGGGTGGTGTGTGGGGGCTGCTGGGGTGTGTGGGGGGGCTGCTGGGTGGTGTGGGGGGCTGCTGGGGTGTGTGGGGGGGCTGCTGGGGTGTGTGGGGGGGCTGCTGGGTGGTGTGGGGGGCTGCTGGGGTGTGTGGGGGGCTGCTGGGTGGTGTGGGGGGCTGCTGGGGTGTGTGGGGGGCTGGTGGGGTGTGTGGGGGGCTGCTGGGGTGTGTGGGGGGGCGGCTGGGTGGTGTGGGGGGCTGCTGGGGTGTGTGGGGGGGCGGCTGGGTGGTGTGGGGGGGGCGGCTGGGTGGTGTGGGGGTCTGGCGGTCGGGGGGTGTGGGGGTCTGGCGGTCGGGGTGTGTGGGGGGCTGGCGCAGTCGCCCACACCAAAGCGTTCTCCAACACTCACCATATCATCATCACGTGTTTTACCGGAGATATTTTAGACTACAAAGGAAGCCGTAAAAGGACGGATCCTTTTGAATGAACGGCACATTTTAGAATATTGGTATTAAATGACGTTTGGAGAGTTTATTAGCTTTTTTGCGGAAAGTGCTTTTCTCATCACATCACTTTCCTTTGTGTGCTCACACAGAAGAGAACAGGTCACGGGGTCAGCTAGCATCCTATTCATTTCAGCTTGGCAATAAATAGCATTGTGACACTCATCTGCTGTAACTCAATCAGGACACTATCAGGATCACAGCTTTGATTCCCACAGAGATACTGTGGATAGGCAGAGATACTGTGGATAGGCAGAGATACTGTGGATAGGCAGAGATACTGTGGATAGGCAGAGATACTGTGGATAGGCAGAGATACTGTGGATAGGCAGAGATACTGTGGATAGGCAGAGATACTGTGGATAGGCAGAGATACTGTGGATAGGCAGAGATACTGTGGATAGGCAGAGATACTGTGGATAGGCAGAGATACTGTGGATAGGCAGAGATACTGTGGATAGGCAGTGATACTGTGGATAGGCAGAGATACTGTGTGGATAAGCAGAGATACTGTGGATACTAGATAGGCAGAGATACTGTGTGGATAAGCAGAGATACTGTGTGGATAAGCAGAGATACTGTGGATACTAGATAGGCAGAGATACTCCAAATGTACGCCCCAAAAAATATCATCTTTTAATGTCGTGCATTTTGCTTGTTCTCTGACATGAACCGTGTCCTCTTGTCCTTTTCACGTTGTATGTCAAGTAACTCAAGTTACAAATTGAGTTCAATTTTATGAAATCAAAGCACATAATAAAGATACAATAATTTCTTAATCGAACTGTGTGTTCTTATGCAAATAACCACTACAGATGACAATAACAAAGGAAAAGAATAACATTTAGAATTTTGGGTTGTTTACACTGACTTCAAGGCGGTTGAAATTATTTGTCGGGATGGTTCCGGTGCGGCGATGTCATTCTGCTGCTGCTGTTGTTTTGGTAAAAGTAATGCAAAAGAGGTGTAATAAGTAACGAGTTACTCTACACAGACAGTAATATTGTAAAGTAACTTATTACTTTCAAACAAAAGTAACTAGTAATATGTAGTATATTACATTTTGAAAGTAACTTGCCCAACACTGATGAAATGTGCGATACAAATAAACGTGCCTTGCCTCATGGTATTGTATTGTATGGTGCTTAAGACAAACGCGTCGACCACACGGCAGCATATGCTGTGTATTTACTGTATAGATGTGACCACTGTCCAGCTCCTAAGCTCATTTCATTTCCGTTGCCAGGTCCAGGAAGTGGCCGTCCCTCCAGTCACGTCCGAGGATCTGAAGGAAATCGTGTTTCCGCGGCGGCACACGGACAGCCAGCTCAAACGCATGAAGAGAGACTGGGTCATCCCCCCAATCAACGTGCCGGAGAACTCTCGAGGCCCGTTCCCACTGGAGCTTGTCCGGGTGAGACGCAGAGCGCACTCTCTCTCTCTCTCACTCACACACACACACACACACACACACACACACACACACACACACACAGTCACACACACACACACACACACACACACACACACACACAGTCACACACACACACACACACACACACACACACACACACCACTCACGACTTGAAAGAAAATGCTTTTTGGCTTGATATGACAACCTTGTGGCCTCCAGGCTCCCACACGCTGGACCACAGACAAAAGACGTGTGCTTCCAACAAAATGCTCTGTATTTATTTACAGCACTTTGCAGCACTTTGGGATTGTTTTTTGTCCCTGCTGCTGTATTTATTATTGTTGATGGTTTCAGTCAGGAGCAATGCAGCCTGGCATTATTTAGACACAGAGACATCTAACGTCTTCACCGGGTTGCCTGTTGAGATATTATCCTCCTTTTTATCATGGGCTCAAGGACACACTCTGCCCCATTCATTTTGCTACAAGGGAGCCATTCCCTGGTCAAAGCAGGGTGTGGGTGGCTGACAGAGGACAAGCTATCCTTCTCATGTCAGTGAAGAAGAAGTAGATCCTTTCCCAGCACGAGCTAGCTTGACTTCCTGACTGAGTGCTAAGTCCAGTAGAAACCATTAGATTTAATCCAGCCATATTATGGGGGATGTTTCTGGGCTTTATTGGATGATATCAGGATGAGGAAATAGTGTGTTGTCAGCACGGATCCAGCAGCGTGTAGGCACAGAGGAGTCTTGGCTTACATTGTGAAGAGGATAGACTGCCTAGCCAAGACAGAACTGCTTAAATACTGCACACACACACGCACGCGCGCGCACACACACACACACACACACACACACACCATGTGCAGTTCTTTACTCAACAGTATATTGTTATATTGCCTTAGTCTTAGGACTGTTTTGGATCTGTAAATTAACCAACACTTAATCCCGGCACAGATCCGATCGGACCACGACAAGAACCGCTCCCTGAGATACAGCGTGACCGGCCCTGGCGCTGACCAGCCCCCCACGGGCATCTTCATCATCAGCCCCATCTCTGGAGAGCTGTCTGTCAACAAGCCCCTGGACCGCGAGCACATCTCCAACTTCCACGTAAGTCTGGACACCACACTAATGTTTTGTTTCCAGTCCACTTTATCAAGAGCAACGTCTTCTTCTCTCTGGCTGCGCTGTACATTCCTGCCAACTGGCATGTGCTCAGCGATCAGCCCAAGCAGCCCCCTCAGACTCTCTAAAGACCGGGGCGTGGTGCTGGTCTCCCAGGAAGTCTGACTTATCCGTCTGAGAATTTAAACCATTCGATTTGATGCCTTTGAGGGAATTGTGTGTGTGTGCGTGTGCGTGTGCGTGCGCGCGTGTGTGTGTGTGTGTGTGTGTGTGTGTGTGTGTGCGTGTGTGCGCGCGTGTGTGTGTGCGTGTGTGTGCGCGCGTGTGTGTGCGTGCGTGTGTGTGCGTGTGTGTGTTAAATACATTAAGATAACCTCCAGCTCCTTCTTAGGGCTGCTTTAAGTAGCTGTTTTTTTTACATTGGTCCTTAAACTATAAGCATTTAACATCAAGTGCTATTCATCCATGCGCTTTAGCACAATTTGGAAACTTACTAGACATGAACCGAGGCGATACACAAAACTAAATGATGGATTTCAACAGATGTTTGTAATAGACTCAAAACAATTAGGAAGTCCACAGTGGATATGTGACTGTAAATTAAACCATCGTTTATCTTTTGTCACGCATGTACTGGGAGCTGCTGTCTGTGGGAAATAGAAAAGCTCCAGGCCTGCCTCGTGTCACTGGTCTCAGTAAAGAGGATGATCTGAACTCTTTCTGCCTCTTGTCACTGGTCTCAGTAAAGAGGATGATCTTAACTCGTTGGTCTTCTACATACAGTTAAGGACTTTTAGTGCTGTTTAATGGAGTTTATTGTCACAGCAATTTAGTGTGCGATCTGTCGCAGTTTTCTTTAATCTATTCTTTCCTTTCTGTCTGCACCCTGGAGATAATAATCGCCGTTGTCTGTTTGCAAATGGCCAGTTTGCTTGAACAGGACTCCAGTCCAGATTTGTTTATATAATGTTTCCCCCCCCCCCCCCCCCCCCCCCAGCTGAGAGCACATGCAGTGGACCTGAACGGCAACCAGGTAGAGAACCCCATTGACATCGTGATCAACGTCATCGACATGAACGACAACAGGCCCGAGTTCATCCATCAGATCTGGAACGGAACCGTCCCCGAGGGCTCCAAGCCAGGTAAGATCCCAGGCCAGACCCAGGCCAGGCCAGACCCAGGCCAGGCCAGACCCAGGCCAGGCCAGACCCAGGCCAGGCCAGGCCAGACCCAGGCCAGACCCAGGCCCAGTGGGAGTAACAGAGCAGGTGTGCTGCCACGCTTCAGATCAAACACAGCATCGATGGCATTCCTGAGGTGGCCACTTTGATGGCGGCTGTTAAAGCAGGACTTTGCTGCTCTTCAACCAGCTTTGTATCATTATAAAGTCGGTAGTTATATTATGCAAATGAACAGTGTTTACCTTCTCTTCATGTTTCCTGTGCCGAGAAATCCCTGTTCATCTGCTTGCAGAAACTCCGCCCCTGCCAGCTGGTATCGATCATTAACGCTGAGTAAGGCTCTCGATGTGATTCTTCGTGGATGCGCGCCTACAGAAAACATAAGAATAAACTATCTGTAGGTCGAACAGCCGCCCTCGAGCAGAACATGTTGACTTCTGTCTCCAAATGACATCAAATGCGTCATTTGGAGACAGAAGTGCCTGGAATGAACTGCACAGAAAACATGAAGGGCAGGTCAACACTGTTCATCTGCATAATAGTAGTAGTTATACTATTGACACTAGTCGGGTTTCCATCCACCTGTTTTTATGCAAAATTTCAATTTGCGCATTAAAAAAGTGAGTGGAAACGCTGCCTAATTGGCAAAAACCTCCAAATATGGCAAAAAAGTTTTCACGCTTGAGGGAGGCGGAAAAGTCGGATGTATCGATAAAAGGAAAATGCGAAACGTGCGGTGGAAACCGTCCGTTGGTCTCTCCATTCAAAAACCAGGCAGTTTGCCTTGATCACTGCAAAACATGACATGCCGTGTAGCCTACACACAATAGGGCTACACACGGTAAATATAATGTTAAATACGCAGCACAATACCCGCCATGGTAAACAGAAGAAGACTGGGATACTACCTTTAGGCTAGTATCTCTGCTCCGTGGATTATAACGTTATGCTTGCCGAGTCGCACCTGGTAATCCAGAAATGGCGTTATGGTACCTTTAGATCATCAAGAAACTTCAAATGAATAATGTTAGATGACGTGTTTAATAGAGCTGTATATCAGGTCTAGCAGCTGATCAGCAGCTCAGACAGCCTCAAACACGAGGTGATTGACAGCTCTATAATTCGCAAAATAGCAGTGGATGGAAACGCGCATCGTTTCGCATTTTATTTTGCCGACTTTCTGAAAATTCGATTAAAAGTTTCGACACATTTGGGTGGAAACCCAGCTATTGTAATGATACATGGGGGGGTTGAAAAGCACGAAAGTGATCTGTGGCATTTTAACATCACAAGTACCTCGGATGTACCGTTACTGTACAAAGCTTTCAATCTAGTGGAGTTCAATACAGCACAATTCAGTCGACTTTCAATGTGCTCCGATTGCCAGTGAGAAGTGCAGTGGCTTTAGCTAACTGACTGAGCGAGGAGAAAGAGATGACAAACTGTCTGTGTTGTTAAAAAAACGGTTAAATGGAGTATCTGCATCGTGTCTCTACCTTGTCTCTGTCTCTCCCCCTATAGGGACGTTTGTTATGACGGTGACGTCTCTTGACAAAGACGACCCGAAAACAAATAACGGGATGCTGCGCTACAAGATCCTGTCTCAGAACCCCGAGAGTCCCGCGTCCAACATGTTCACCATCAACAACAAGACAGGAGGCATCGTCACCGTGGCTGCCGGCCTGGACAGAGAGGTGCGTCTCCCTGCTTTCTGCTGTCTCATTATATCTCCGTTTACATCAAGGAGCCATGCATTTACCCATTGATACCTGATGCAGCATTTGCGTGTATATCCCTCATTTGTGTGTGTATCCCTTTAAGACCGCGAACCGCGTCAGAACCGCATCAGGTATGAATGGGTTAAAAAGAAAATGAATACATACATACATATATGTATGAGTAGCTGCAGATCAATGCTAGGCTCTCTGAATGTTGTTCATGAAGCCTGTATCTGTAATAGCATAATAAAAATAAAAAAATAAAAAGAGAAAATAGAGCTTTTTTGCTGATAACCAGACTGTCTGAGAACTAATGAGCCACAATGAATGTTGCTGATTAGCAACGCTAAATGAGAGGTAGAAAAGGACGGGGCCGCTTCACACTTATTGACTCTTACGCGGAGGTTAGCGCGCATCATTGAGCAGCTAAATGTTTACGTTATGTTTTAGAAGCTTTCCTTCCCCGCTCTCTCTCTCTCTCCCTCCCCCTCTCTCTCTCTCCTGTGATAGAGATGGAGGCACTCTTTCATTTAATTGGATGGCATAGCTGTCTGAGAATTTAAAAAAAGAGAGAGAGAGAGAGAGAAAAGAACTAACTAAATAAATATATAAAGCGCTGGAGCCAGTTGGTGCAATTCTAGTGAGGGCAATCTGGCTAGGTGGCTGCTCAATCACGTCCGCCCTGGGGCCGCTGTTTTATGTCCGCCAGTTGCCACCGTGAAAAGTAATTTGCCCGATTCTCATTACCTGGCAACTGGTCCGTCACCTGAGTGGCTTTTAATGTGAAGGCAGTCATTTGTTAGCTTCATGATGGTGTACATAGTGAAACGTAGTGGCGCTGTGGCGTTCACTAAACTCACATCCTCCTCGCCCATCGGGAATATAAGAGGGAGCACGTTTATGTGGAGAACCATTAGTCATCGCAATTAGCGAGCGAGCCGGATCTGATTTGAAAAATCATGTTAGGTCAACAGCGGCATCATGCTGATATGTACCCCCGTATTCTACAAACATGGCTATCCATTGTTGTTGTTGTAAGGTATATGAACGATCAGGGGCGGATCTACCAGGGTGGCGGCTGCACCCACCCCCCCCACCCCACCCCAGAAAAGTTTAAAATAACATAACAATAACCAGACCTAAGGCATCCATTGGTACCATGCTATAGACGGTTTTAACTTGACAACAAAAACATTGTAAATTGAACCCCCGCTCACTTCCTGTTGCAGTGTTTGCTATGGACATAAAAGAAAAAAAAACATTCAAGTGCAGGACTGACCATTCTGTGAAAACCATCTATAGAGCTGAGCAGCGAAAACAAAAGTAACGATGTCGAGTGAATATTTCTGCAGTTTGCCGAATACTGAGAAAAAGGAAGTGCTGTGGGGTTGCGCTCTGGTGAAAACCGTCTATACAATGTGCAGGTATCATCACTCAGTCTACAAAGAAATGCCAGTGTTCACAGTCACACTACAGGTCTCAGGCCAGTCTGTAACATTTTAACATATTATAGAATGTGGTTTCTTGCTGAGAAAACACTTCTCTTAGTTTTCCCAGAGAGATAAGCACAAAGAACCTTCTGGATTTTCCCCCTGATGTAGCAATAAATGTTCCTCATGTATCTCTCATTGTAACACGCTCGAATGAGAACTTTCATTTGACGACAAACACATGTTATCTGACCTTGCACGTCAGCAATGTTGACTCATGTGTGTTACTTGTAACTCCTGACTACCCACCCCTAATACCACCTTTAGATATTTCTATTCAATGCTTTACTCGTGTCACAATAATGTCACGTTTTTTTTAGTTCAAATTTGGGGCTTTTCCAAGCAATTATTGATATGATTGTTTCCGATTAAATCAGCAAATACAGGATATATTTCTGCCACCCCGTAAAATCTCCACGCCATCCTCTTGCCGGTGCCACCCCATCAATATTTCTCTAGATCCGCCCCTGTGAACGAACACTGTTTTAATTCTGCGACTGTTTCTCTTCCCTTGCAGAAAGTGCCTCAGTACACGCTGATCATCCAGGCCACTGACATGGAGGGCAACCCCATGTACGGTCTCTCCAACACGGCCACCGCTGTCATCAGAATCACCGACGTTAACGACAATCCACCAGAGTTCACTGCCGAGACGGTAAGAAACAAGCTGATATCTGAGAGACCTCAACAACACGGTCGTCGTCTTTAGCTAAAGCACCAGAACCACCCCGTACTACTCACTCACCCCAGCGGGGGGCTATAGGCACTCGACCGGCACTTCTGCTGCTCACTGCCTGAGTTCTGCTTGGCCAGCATTTCTGAAGTCATACGGACATACAAGTAGCCAGCCAGGCGTAAACGCTTCTATTCCCCCCCATGTCCAAATGTTGACACGTGCAACTACTGAGATGAAGGAGGCACTAACTGCGCTTGTGAATCACTGAAATGCTGAATGCTGACTGTTGTGCTATCAGGGCAGGAAGTGGAGTGAGATGACCATGACCACATGATAAGTTGCTGTAGATGTTCCATTTACTCAGGATTGGTCCTGCAGAGCCTCTGGAGGAGCAGGGTGCTGCTCGGTGTGTATTTTGTGCTGCCGCAGCAGTATCACTAACGGGCTAACGCTGTTGTTGTTGTGTGTATTTCTCTCCATGGTTTATTCATGCAGTTCTTCGGCGAGGTGCCTGAGAACCGTGTGAATGTCATTGTGGCCAACCTGACGGTGACTGACAAGGACCAGCCCAACACGGCAGCATGGAACGCGGTGTACAAAATCACCGGGGGCGACCCCACTGGCAGGTTCTCCGTGCCCACTGATCCCACCACTAACAACGGCCTGGTCACCGTCGTCAAGGTAAGGCCTGCCTCCTCCAAACTCCGCCCCCCCCTGCGTCCCCCCCCTGGGAGATGCTTACCTTGGAATACATAGCGCATACACAGAAGTACAAGCATAAGATGAATAGTTTATAGCGCTCGTTAGTGCGCTACGCTGCACAGCGTGATGCTATACTGAGCTCTGCTGCAGGTCAATCATTTCTGTTTTCCATAAAGTATGGATCGAGAGGCGGAGAGAGGTCCACATCCATGACCATGGACTGTGGAATCGTGCGATGCCGGCTGCGTGTTGAGGAAACTAGCGTAAATGATGTGGCTATCCATTAAGATCTGGCAATTATTACACCATATGGCGGAAGAAGCGCATTCTGCAGCCAAACTAGAAAAGTCTGCTCAGCCTAATGATGAATTAGCAGATGACTGCTTCATCTTTGCCCTCTCAGTATTAACAGTTTAGTCATCTTGGTAATGCAGTCATAAGTCATCTACTTTGTGGTTAGATGGAGAACATTTCACAAATGTGTTAAAGTACATTTGACTTGAATGTTGTCAGATGTAACGTTATGTGAAGCCCACTGAACACACTGTCCTACAGCTCAACTCAAAGACGACAATACTGATCAAACAAAAACAAAACACTTTTTCAATTCATGCCACTGAAATTACAAAATGATTGGAAAGATCCAAAATCCAATTCCACTGATGATGATGTTTCCACCGTTTGATTAACTTTGCTATTTCATCGTGCATTTTCACGTGTCAATCTGTATCGTCTCGTCTGTGTTTGTTTTCCAGCCTATTGACTACGAAACAGGCAGGTCGTTTTCACTGACGGTGGAAGCGAAGAACGAGGTTCCCCTGGCCAGAGGCATCCACTCCCCGCGGCAGTCCACAGCCACCGTCTCCATCACCGTGCTCGATGTCAACGAGAGCCCCTACTTCGAGCCCAACCCCAAAACCGTCAAGCTGGAGGAGGGAATGATGCCTGAGTCCTCGCTGACCACCTTCACTGCCCAGGACCCTGATCGCTTCTTGAAGCAAACCATCAGGTACGTAAAGAAAGAACAGGAGGGCGACTACGTAAGACACGTATAGCCTAGTGGGGAAATTATGCATCTTCAAACGGAACAACAAAGAGTCCATTTCACCCGTGCATAGCGTTTCAACGAATTTCAGCCTCATGAACAACCTCAGGTGGTGCTCACTACTCACAGATAATCCCTTACAGAAAATCCAGCATCAAGTTGGAAGTCATTTGAAGTCTAAATGCACGTCGGTGAGGATTGTGAACTGTTGTTTAAACGCATCTCTTTTTTGTGTCTTTTCTCAGATACTCCAAACTGTCGGATCCAGCCAACTGGCTGAGGATTGACCCGAACACCGGTCGCATAACAACAATTGCCATTCTGGACCGAGAGTCGTCCTACGTGAAGAACAGTTTGTACAATGCAACATTCCTGGCTTCAGACAGTGGTACGTGACCCATTCAAGTGGGACTGAAGTTGTCAGACAGACCTTGTTTGAGTTTCTGTGATGCACTGGCTGCATGTTTCAAGTGTTTTTATCTTCTACTAGCACTGTCTCTAGCACCTTGCCCAGGACTATTACTCGGAGCATTGGAAAAATAAAGCTGCGTTCTTGAAAGGTAGCCTAGAAGGTACAACATATCCTGCCTCTCAAAGGTCAATCTTCCACCCAGCTCCAGACTACTTTAGTGATTTTGTTTTTTACACGGCAGAAGTGCATAAATGCACCGAATCTTTTTTTTGCCCAAAATCAGCCTCGGTGCCTGAAGGTCAACCTTGTAGCAGGTGCTTGGCAGGTGTGCTACAGTGACCACCGTAGTTGAAGGTTAATGTGCGAGCAGGTCCCAGAAGCAGTCCCAGAAGCAGCCGGCATGTGGATATGTTCACCTCTTGCCTGCACTAGAAGGATTTGGGTCTGTTGAGGTTGAGCCTGTTGTACGGACGGAGCACAGCTCAGGCCAACAGGCTTAAAAACTCTCCAATAAAAAGAGGTTTCTCTGCATTCATGGCTCAGGATTGGATGAGTAGCTCCTTTGAGCGTGGCCTGAATGGTCAAAAAGCCTCTTAGCTGGCTGAATACATAGAGGAGCCTGAGAGGAGCGACAGTGGCCTCTGTTTGTCTGCTTTAGTATTCCCATCCCGTGACTTTCATCAGGAAGACCTTCTCCAGACACACAGACACACACACACACACACACACACACACACACACACACACAGACACACAGACACACAGACACACACACACACACACACACACACACAGACACACACACACACACACACACACACACACACACACACACACACAACACAACCCGATATCTCTTTCTTTCTGTCTCTCTCCTCATTTGAGATTTGATTCTCAGATCAGTATGCATTCTGGATGGGGTTTCTCCCACTAGAGCAAATAGCCACTCAGAGTGGGCTATTTTAGACCACAAGAGAATCAACGTTATGCTTTGCTTTTCTGTCAATGGTTGTATGTAATGAATGAGAGTGGGCATTTCACTATAAAAAAACCCTATCCATATGTAGATTTTTAAAATCGATATTCTCATAAATATTTATGCCGTTTTTATTTTGTCCCATCTAGGTGTGCCTCCGGCAAGTGGCACGGGAACTCTCCAGGTCTTCCTGCTGGACATCAACGACAACGCTCCCCGCGTCTTCCCCCAGGAGGTGGAGGTGTGCGAGAAGCCGGAACCCAACGCCATCAACCTCACTGCACTGGACGGAGACCTGAACCCCAACGCCGGGCCGTTCGCCTTCGAGCTGGCCTTTAAGCCCTTAGACGTGAGGAGAAACTGGACCATCACAAGACTCAGTGGTAAGATAAGCAGCACACTGCTGCAACAGGGTAGCACGGGTTAGCTTCCTCATTTCAAACAGTGATTTCCTATAAGTCCCCAGATGTTTTCACATCAAGGAACCCCAGAATAGATTCACATCTATCGGGCGAGCCTAGGCATCGAGCATGCGAGATGCCTAGTTAAGCTACATATGCATGGGAGCCACCATGTGGGGAGATGTTTGTCGCTAAATATGTTTTCATCCAGAATTCCATAACTGTCTGTAGTGTAGGTAGGACGAATATGAAAGCGTATACATTATTTTCATTATCATACATTATTTTACTGGGCTAATTTCAAGGGAATTAAATAATCGTGAAATTAAAGTATTCTTCTTTTTGCTGGGAGATCCCCCCCCATACCCTGTCAATTACCAATTTTTAGCCCTGCTATAATAACCCACTTTGAGCAGCACTGGCCTGTTTTTGCTATTGGAAAAGCAGAAAAAAGGTGTGAATGAACCTACTGAAGTACTTTCTTGTGATCTTGACATAATCGTCAACAGCAGTCAGGAGATGAGTGTGGAAACTGAAAGCACACCGCATAGGGTCGAGTACTCGCTGTGACCCACTAGACGGTGTTCTCCATATATAATGTGTTGGCCTTACTGTACCAAACAGACATTCATTCTTTATGCTAATTGCAAAAACAAATATGGGTAGCAGGACTCGTTTATTGTCTGTCAGCGATTAGAGTTGAAACGCAGCGAATAATATATTTTAACAGGATAATCGGCACATGGATTATAGCAGCTGGGAATTTAGCCTGAGCAGTATTATCAAAAGGTATTCAGTGAATGTATAAACTGCCAATCTAAATCCTGACCGTATTTGGGATTAGATGTGCTGCTGACGCAACTTCCAGGTAGCAATTCACGCTGCATATTTGTGGTAATAAGGTCATAACCTCACTGTGAACATAGTCCATACAAATGACTGCATTTGGAGTTTCGAGGTAATCCCCTCTCTGAAAAATGTTTTCGCAGCCTCCTCTGCTGAAGAAACATAGCATTATTGTATTTTGAAGCACAATAGTAACACTAAAGTGCCTCTCTCTCCCTCTGGACTCGCCGGTTCATACTTATTCGCTCTGACAAGGAAGCGACGTGCATCACTGGACAGTTAAGTGTTCCCTTTTTCCTGGCTCATCTCTCTCTCTCTCTCTCCCCTCTCCTCCCACCTCCCTCCTCTGTGTCTTAGGTGACTATGCCCAGCTGAGCCTGAAGATCGGCTTCCTCGAAAGTGGCATCTACGAGATCCCCATCATCATCACGGACTCGGGCAACCTGCCCATGTCAAACACCTCCTACCTGCGCGTCAAAGTGTGCCAGTGCGACATCAACGGAGACTGCACCGACCAGCAGCACATCATGGCCGCCGGCCTGGGCACGGGCGCCATCATCGCCATCCTCCTCTGCATCATCATCCTCCTCAGTGAGTGTCCCTCACCGCCCCCTCCAGACAGCGCGCTGCCCCACTCACACACACACACACACACACACACACACACACACACACAGGGATTATAAAGACAGCGAAACATCGTCCGAGATACCTCTAGATTACTGCAGGATTACCAAAAAGATAGCACTGATCAAGCCCCCAGATTGCATTTGCGGGGCTTAAAACGAACACACACACACAAAAAAAACATTGTACATTGCACCATTTGTTTCTCTATAAAAGCAGTCCAATAACAAGACCAACAACAAAAACAATTGACACATTATTAATGTGTCAATTAATAATAATAATAATAATGAATTAATGTGACACATTTGATGCTGAATGAGGATTGTAAATTGTGAAAGACGGATCAGGTTCAGGTCTGTCATTATTGCTGTTGGAGTGGCAGCTGTATCTGTCGCCCCCGGCGGCAACGTGTGGTCACATATGGGAGTGCAGCATAGCGGCGGCATTGTGTCTGGCATTGACCTCACGATGTGGAAAGAGCTGCTTGAGCACACAGTGCAGAACAAACACACCAAGTGTCAAAGAGTTTCCTGTCTCTCCACCTGTTGATTCAGTCCATACCTGCTATCAGCTGTTAGTTTACTCCCGTCTCACCTGTGTACCTGCCTGTGTATCTTCACCAGCTTTCACAAACACATTTCAGCTGCGCCACACGACCCAGTCGCTGCTACATTGTGAGAGAAAGTAGCTCGCTCGCATTCCATTGGTAAATGTAAAATATTGCTTCGCTTCGTTGAATATGATTGGATAAAAACACATCAAAAACAAAAACCCATGTCTGTCGAGTGAGTGTTTTTCTCTCTTTTTTTGGGTCGAACATAGTTAGTGAATCTAAAACGTCCAGCTGTAACTTCACCACCTGGCTGGAGGTCTGCCCTCTAAGTTATTATGCTTTGTAATTTGAGATCCTGTCTCTCTCTCTGTCTCTCTCTCTCTCTCTCTCTCTGTCTCTCTCTCTCTCTCTCTGTCTCTCTCTCTCTCTCTCTCTCTCTCTCTCTCTCTCTCTCTCTCTCTCTCTCTCTCTCTCTCTCTCTCTCTCTCTCTCTCTCTCTCTCTCTCTCTGTCTCTGTGTCTCTCTCTCATCAGTTCTGGTGCTGCTGTTTGTGGTGTGGATGAAGCGGCGCGATAAAGAGCGTCAGGCCAAGCAGCTTCTCATCGATCCTGAGGACGACGTGAGAGACAACATCCTCAAGTATGATGAGGAGGGTGGAGGAGAGGAAGATCAGGTAGAGTGCTGTGACACACACACACACACACACACACACACACACACACACACACACACACAGACACAGGGCTGGGGATTGATGACTCTTTCTTAACGACTCTCAAAAATACCACATCTGAAATGAATGAATTTAAATTCTGCTTCCCACTGACCCCAACCTGCCTGCCTGTCCACACAGCACAGCACAGCACACAGCTGTACAGTGTGTGTGAGGTTGTGATGTGAGGAGAGTGAGCAGAGCAGAGGACGTTTGAGCTGCGACACTCTGCTCTCTTAGAGAACATCTCAGTTCACACATACAGCAGAGCGTGGAAGAACGGGGGAGTGAGACAATTTCATAGCAAATTAAAAACGGCACATTTTCTCTCTTTACTTCAACGTGCTGGAAAGTATGTTGGAGTGGAAGATGGGAATCGACGGGTTAAACGCGTTTCGACCCAGCCGGCTCTGGAACTATTGGGACCGGTTCCTCAGTGGAACTGGGTCCTACAGTACTCTCTCTCTCTCTCTCTCTCACACACACACAGTCACACACACACAGTCACACACACACACACACACAATACTCCACACAGTAGAAATGCTATAACAAGCTAGGCCACGGGGCATCTATAATGGTACATCTCCATACCACCCTATTCAGACTGCTGATCCTGACTCTCTCTCCCTCTCCCTCTCCCTCTCTCTCACACACACACACACACTCGCTCTCTCTCTCACACACACACACACACTCGCTCTCTCTCTCTCTCACACACACACACACACACACACTCACTCTCTCTCTCACACACACACACACACACACACACACACACACGCACGCAGACAAATTCAATTGTCCCTAATGACCCCTTGTTAGCAGCAACGGAATCATTTCATAAACTGGTCAGCAGCAATAGAACAAATGGTCTGTGTTGTGTTCTTGTTGCTGGTCCAGTGGCTCAGTCAGGTCTGTGTTGTGTTCTTGTTGCTGGTCCAGTGGCTCAGTCAGGTCTGTGTTGTGTTCTTGTTGCTGGTCCAGTGGCTCAGTCAGGTAATGCAGGAGTGAGCGGTCAGACCCCTGGTCAGACCCCGGCTCGCTCAGCTCAATTAGCCCCAGAGCCTCAGACTGGTATAATTGGGGGAAGCTGATGTCATTAGAGAGACAGACATCTGCTGTGTGTGTGAGCGTCATAATGAAGCTCTGTCTAAGGTAACAATATGACTGCAAAAGCCATCGCACATCTGCCAGTGGTTATAGGCCCGGGCGAGAGAGAGAGAGAGAGCAGGCAAACACAAACACATAAAAGTGCCACTAAACACAGTGGGTGATTTGGAAACTGTTGCATGCCGTGATGTATATAAGCCCTCACAGATGTGCAGACGACCTATCGAGGAGAAAATGAGCTTCCATTGTGTGAGAGGAGGTGTCGGGGGCGCCTGGAGGAGGAAATGGTCTCGTCTGTGTGAAATCGGGGGGGGGGGGGTGTTGTTGGGTTAAAAAATGGACCCGACTGTCCCGGCGATGTGGTCTTTATAATGCCCACCTCTCTGTTCTCCTCCCTGCTATCTCCTGCTGGGGAGGAAATTGAAGTGTCAGAGACCATCGGGTCGCTCGGCTGCGAGCGGAGTGTGTGATTTTAGTTGCTGCTGCCATTCTTGCCCTGCTTTATATTGGGGTTTTTGTGAGGCGCTCGTTTCGTTTTGTCAGGAGAGCAGACAGCTGATCAGGACCGCGCGGCTCCTCGCCCAGACGGGCCAAAAAGTCCTGCCCAAAAAATCATGTCCAACTGCCACAGCTGTTTGTGGGTAGAAGAGAAAAGATGAGTCCCCTCTCTTCCAATGACTTTGCAGTAAAGTGATTTACACATTAACCCCAGATGGTGTGGGCTTTGGGAGGTTTTGGAAGCTTTGCAAAAAAGTTTTTTGTTTTTCGTTTACAATACATGACCCACAGTTTTGTTATAAAAATCAAACCTCCTCATGCAGAAACTACTAGGAATATATTAGAGGAGTTACAGCAGGGCGACTCTCCAAACGCCATTTTTCACCTTATATTTCAAGTGAAGTTTCAGGCTCCAGACTCTCAAGAGGGTGAAGCGGGCGAGCCTGTGCAGCATCCAGTCCAGTCCGCTCTCCTCTCCACGGTTTGCATGTGGGTCATGCGTGCCACACTATAGGCACACACAGTGTGTATGTGTGAAGAGTGGATCCCCTGGAGGCACTGGCGTGTCATTGCACATTTCTGGCTAGTTCAGCTGCTATAAGGCTATGTGGCAACCGCCCGTCACTAACTCCTGGCCTCCGGCGAGACCCTATGGCTGTCACTAACCCCTGGCCTCTCCAGTGAGAGGAGAGCCTCTCTCTGGAAGGTCAGCCTGAAGGTCTGCTGCCTGATGTGTGGTGACCATTGTTCTTCTCCAGCCCTAAGCTGCAGGGTTCACTCGCTCCCCGTGAAATCAAATTAGACATGAATAATCAATGTGTTTGTTCTGGATTTTGAGATGAGACTTATTAGTGTGAAATTGACTGGGTGTTTGGTTGTGTTTGTGTGTCTGGGTTTGTTTGTGCGCTGCCATCATCACACACACAGTTTATATTTGATTCTCCTGTTTATTTTTTATCATAGTCTGCAGTGAGTGTGTGTGCAGTGCACGCCACACGCGCGCGTGCGTCTGTGTGTGTGTAGGTACATGTGCAGCAACTGAGCAAAGAGCATTTTGAAGGAGGATATCAGAGATGGATGGATTACAGAAGATCTTCTAAAGAGGGACAATCCATCATACACGCTGATTAGGCAGTAATAGGCACACACCCTGATTCTCTCTGATGCCATTTTCTCTATCAGATCTGCTCTGCCTGCCATGATGATGCCATCCAGTCCATTCAGCTGAACTATACACTTCTCCACAGCTCATCTCTCTCTCTCTCTCTCTCTGTGTCTCTGTGTCTCTGTCTCTCTCTCTCTTCCTCCTCCTATTTGCCTGCCCATGACTTTGCACAAACTGCGAGCCATCCGGGTTGCCTTGGTAATGTTAATAGGATTAGCGATAGCTTAGCATATCCACCATCCCGTGTCTTGGGCACTGATTAGAGCAAAGCAGCCGCCTGTAGTGTCTCCCTTCCTGCAGCACACACACCACCTCGCCTCTCCACTACAAACACCCTGCTGACACTTGTGATTTGCTCCTTAGCGTGAACCCCCTCCACGTCTTAGCGTGGACCCCCCCCTCCACGTCTTAGCGTGGACCCCCTCCACGTCTTAGCGTGGACCCCCTCCACATCTTAGCGTGGACCCCCTCCCTCCACGTCTTAGCGTGGACCCCCTCCACGTCTTAGCGTGGACCCCCTCCACGTCTTAGCGTGGACCCCCTCCACGTCTTAGCGTGGACCCCCTCCACGTCTTAGCGTGGACCCCCTCCCTCCACGTCTTAGCGTGGACCCCCTCCACGTCTTAGCGTGGACCCCCTCCCTCCACGTCTTAGCGTGGACCCCCTCCACGTCTTAGCGTGGACCCCCTCCACGTCTTAGCGTGGACCCCCTCCCTCCACGTCTTAGCGTGGACCCCCTCCACATCTTAGCGTGGACCCCCTCCCTCCACGTCTTAGCGTGGACCCCCTCCACGTCTTAGCGTGGACCCCCTCCCTCCACGTCTTAGCGTGGACCCCCTCCACGTCTTAGCGTGGACCCCCTCCCTCCACGTCTTAGCGTTGACCCCCTCCACGTCTTAGTGTGGACCCCCTCCACGTCTTAGTGTGGACCCCCTCCACGTCTTAGTGTGGACCCCCTCCACGTCTTAGCGTGGACCCCCTCCACGTCTTAGTGTGGACCCCCTCCACGTCTTAGTGTGGACCCCCTCCACGTCTTAGTGTGGACCCCCTCCACGTCTTAGCGTGGACCCCCTCCCTCCACGTCTTAGTGTGGACCCCCTCCACATCTTAGCGTGGACCCCCTCCACGTTGGCTCCTTTCAAATGCCTCAATTGTCCCCGAGGTTGTGCTTCAAACCAGCAGATTAGAGATGTTTCCTGTGTGCTCCTGTACTCTCCTCCACTCAAATCAAACACTGCTTTCTACCTTCACAACCTGGACTTTTCTATCCCGTGTATTAGAGCTGGGTGATATGGCCCTGAAATAATATCACTATATTTCAGGGTATTTCTGCGATAACAATATCCTTGACCATATGACAAAAATGTTTTGTTGTTAATTTCAAGAACATACCATTGCAACAAAATAAGTGTTATAGTTTTATACGTCAGCATAAACGGAACAGTTTGCCTTCAAATATTCAAATCTGCCTTCAAATATTACGGTGGTTTGTTGTATACATGCTCTTTTGTAACCAAACCACTCCCACACTACTGAAGCCACTCCCCTTTTTGAAATGAGCTCCTCCCCCGTGGAGTCGCTTTCTGCCATGCTTGTTGTTGCTGTGCGTACGTCATACCGTTATGCAGCGTGACGTCATGACATCCACAAATTGCAATATTGTCATTATCACAATATGAGTTTTTGACGATATGAATAATGAATTGTAACAATATATCGATAACGATACGATATGGCCCATCCCTACCTTGTATACCATCATCTGATATTGAGGTTCTTTGTGTGTCTGGGTGTGGTTTGGGGCCCCTGCCATCAAGCTAGTTTTGGGGTCTTGCTCTTGTCCCCCTGCTAACTCCCATCTTGTCTCCCGCAGGACTACGACCTGAGCCAGCTGCAGCAGCCCGACACGATAGAGCCCGACGCCATCAAGCCCGTGGGGGTCCGGCGTATGGACGAGAGACCCCTCCACCCCGAGCCTCAGTACCCCATGAGGTCGGCAGCACCCCACCCCGGAGACATCGGAGACTTCATCAACGAGGTGAGAAGAATACCCAGAAACACACGCAGCAGCACCTGTGTTGTGTGTGTACGGCTGAATGCAGCACCTGTGTGTGTGTATGGCTGAATGCAAATCAAAAATGAAAATGAAATGAAAGGATCAGTGCCGTTGATTTTCAACTTTGAATGACTTTCTCGCGGCAAAGTTGTGTCGAAATAAACAATTTGATTCATGTGCGGCCGAGTTTAATATCTGGTGGCTGTGCGCGGCTCTCCTGTAAGCAGAGAACGAGGAGCTTAAATTGAATCAATTATTATCCGAATTGCTTTCTTCATTTCTCAGCAGCGGGAGAACATTTCTCATCTGGCACACATCGCTTTCAGACGTGTAGCGAGTCAGAAAAAGTACATGATACTAACTCGCTAAGATATAATTGTTTTTCTCCTCGCTCCTCTCCACCAGCAGAAGAAGAAGACGAGCGTTAGAGACGTGCGGGCATAGAAAGAGGGGATGAGAGAGGCGATACATTGGCTTTCTGTAGCGATGCTGCTGCTGCTCGCTCGCTCCACGCGCCCGAGGCCGTCATTGACTCCGGCGTGGAGGGGGAATGTCAAATGAAAAGAAGGGTCATGTATTTTTCACCGGCTCCAACAGACACCAGTTTCACAGCGTTACAAATGGGAGTCCTCTCCCGCTTTTCGGATCGCTCCCATGTTTTTAGATTAGAAACTCCGCGCTTCTCCTGCGCCGTACATCTATCTCCCGGCCCCTCCTCCTCCTCGTTTTCTCTCTCACCGCGCGTCTTCAAAAGCACCTAATACACTTGTCATATAACCGCTGATATTAATACACTTGTCATATGAATACACAGCTGATATTAATACACTTGTCATAACAGCTCTGATACTGAGTGAGATTGAATGCACTGTTCTGTAAAGAATGGGGCGCTAAAGCGCGCAGCATTCTTCATCATCAGGCAGGTTGTTTTTTTACATGCCCCCCGGCTCCTCCCTGCGTGACCCCCCCAGGGCTTCTCAAGACCACAAACATCCTGACCCAGAAATTCACACTGCAGGCAGGCAGGCAGGCGGTGTCGGCTCTGTTTTTATAGTCCCAGATATGAATGTCGTTAAAGCTCAGCCACATGGAGCTGGGGATCACCTGACCTGTCACCTGACCAATAAGGGCTAGTTGCCAGAGGGGGGGGGGCGGGGCCTCTGATCTTCAGCCTAGACTGTGCACACAACCCCATGCCCCCACTGCCTTTGGCTGTTAATTAGATAAGAGGGATGGGGGGGAAATGAAGCATAGGTTTAGCATGTGGACTTTAACCTCTCAGGGGGGGGGAACAAAAGTCTATTATTTAACTGATAGTGTGTTTCCACAGAGGGGGGGTCACATGTATTACATGAACACCACCCTGACACAGCCTTCATGGCTCACAGGTAGATGATGGGGGGGGGGGTCCCACATTCTTTGCCACGGAGGCAGACACAGATGAGGCCTCGGCAGGCCCGGCTCCAGCATGAAGTGACTGGAGGGGCAGTTAAAAATGATGAGGGGGCAATTTGAAAATGGCCATGCTAGTTTTTCCCCTCGCCAAAATTTAGCTTACATTTGTAGTATTATTGTACCGCCTTGCCGACAAGCTAGCATGACATGCTTGGTACCAATAGATGCCTGAGGTCTTCTAGTTTCATAGGATGACAGTATCTTCACACTTAGCTATAGAAATGAGCCCGCGACAGCCTCTGAAAGACAGCAGTGTCTCACCACGAGGAGGAGAAGAGGACCCTTTTTGTTTCTTTTCAACAGACAAATGTGTAGTCGATGTGTGTTTTTTTTACCTTGACAGTTTCGACTGACATCTGCAGTCGTCTGTCAAGGTAAAAAAACAAACATCTACGACACATTTGTCTGTTTAGAAGAAACAAAAACTATCATTTGAACTAAGAAGACATAATGAACCTGATTGAGCTATTGAGTAGAAGAGGAGCTCAACTGGGGGCGGGGTAGACGATACAAATAGGTAGCGCCCCCCCCCCCCACCACCACCACCACCCCACATGGCACCGGGCCTGCGGCTTGGCAGGCCCGGTTCTGAATAGGGATGCTACTCAGTTTGATCACTCCTCCTCTCTATTGTCCTCCCTGGGGCAGAGGGTGATGGCAGGAACATGAATTTGAGGACAGTTGACTATCTGACTAACAGAGGCGATTGTCTCCAGCACAGTGGCTGAGTCACTTTGAATGGAATCAAAGGGGGCTGAGCTGTGTGATTGACTAACCTTATGAAAGCGCCAGTGGGGCGTTCGTTCGTTAGTTCTAGACGGAGTGGGGGGGGCTCGAACCAGCGGAGCAGTGACGGTTGTAATTGTAATGAACGATCCATCTGTCATATTTCGCACCAAATTATCAGCGCCAAAAGCCCAGAGCAAACATTTAACCAAGGCATTTAACCAAGGCTAACAAGTGGAAAATAATCACTAAGTGCCCGGGCGCTTTCTTTCAGATCCATCTTTTTTCATTTGAGAGCATCGCAGTTGCTGATAACGGCCGGGGCAGAGGAACCTATAAATCTCTCACAAGGTCCCAATCAGAGGAAGTCTCGTTCCCTCCTCCGTGTTTTGTTGCCTCTGCTTCTTTGATTCAGTTATTATTTGTTAGGGTGTCCTCGGCTGTGTGGCTGATAAGAGAAGAGGAACCAGGCTCGCGTCCAAAACGCTTCATGGACAAAAGCACATCTCCAGCGCTAGATTAGCAATCCATCAAGTCTCCCGAGTCCTGTTAAGGAACGAGGCTGGAGATCAATAGCCAATCCATGCGGACCTCTCATGACGCTATGACGGCTTCTGGGAATGTTAAGCACAATCTTCCAAGATAGAAGCACTCCCACCTCCCAGAACCGCACGATAAGACACACACACACGCACACACACACACACACACACACACACACACACGCTCCTGTCATCTCTTCCACTGTCGCGGTCAGCGCTTCTCCTCGTTTTGCACAAAGGTGAAATATTGAAATAATAATAAAGATATGGTCGCTGCCTACTAGACAGTAGATGTTTCAGTGGCAGAGTTCATACTAGACAGTAGATGTTTCAGTGGCAGAGTTCATACTAGACAGTAGATGTTTCAGTGGCAGAGTTCATACTAGACAGTAGATGTTTCAGTGGCAGAGTTCATACTAGACAGTAGATGTTTCAGTGGCAGAGTTGGCCGGCTCATCCTCGGAGAGGATGGGGAGGCCAGGCACCGGGGTCAGAGGCTGCCTCATCTGGGGAGAGGATTCCAGTGATCTGAGGCTGCTGGGTCGTGCTCAATCTTGGCTTTTGATCAAGTAGGGGATAATCCCTCCATCCCAGAACCATCAGGAGAATCTCCACCAGAACACAGCGTGAACCCGTGTGAACGTTAAGAGCCTGATTAATCCGGACATGGACCCGATTTCCAGAACATGTACAGAGGGAGCGGCGCCGACCGGGTTCAGAATAGATTAGCCCGTTTGGGTGGAAGAGGTGGGGGGGGGGGCGGCGATGTGTTGTTGATATGAGTCACTTTCCCGTCACAGATGACAGCGTCGGTGTGTGTGTGTGTGTGTGTGTGTGTGTGTGCGTGTGTGTGTGTGTGTGTGGACTTTAAATTAATTAAATTAATTAAATCTCTATAATCTAACGGTGTTTTTATTCCCTTGTGGCGCGCAGGGACTTAAAGCAGCAGACAACGACCCCACCGCGCCTCCCTACGACTCCCTGCTGGTGTTCGACTACGAGGGCAGCGGCTCCACAGCCGGCTCCCTAAGCTCCCTCAACTCGTCCAGCAGCGGGGGAGACCAGGACTACGATTACCTCAACGACTGGGGCCCACGCTTCAGAAAACTGGCAGACATGTACGGAGGAAGCGACGACTAGGAGGACACGCAACCACCCCCACCCCACCCCTACCCCTACCCCCCACCCATATGAAGGATGAGAGAGAGAGAGAGAGAAAATGGCGAAGAAAGAAAAAAAGGGGGAATTCGTTCTTTTTTTCCCCCCTGTTGATGGACGTGGACAAGTTCTGATATACCGATATTCCCCCCAGCAGAGTGATGGAACTATGACAAGAAAAGAAACAAAAAAGAAAAAATGATTCTGAGATTTTTTCAAAAACCAACCAACCTAGGCTTATTGTTGTAGTCCTACGCATACATATGCTTGTTGAAGGCTTAGGCATACAGGCTGTGGTCCAGCTTTGGAGGAGATTGGAGAGAGGGAACATTTTGGTGGACTGTCAACGTTTGGACTCGTTGATATTGAATGCGCTCAGTTACACTTGAATTTCACAGTACAGAAGCACTGGGATATAATGTGCCTTTTTGTACATTTTTTTGGATCTGAATGATTAGTTTTATGTTCAAGGCTTTAATGGTACTGACTTTTGGAGTGATTTCAAACATTTAAAAAAAGTATGTTACACTATGGTTATGCTTCTACATGCTTTTTCTCTTTGGTTACACGGATGCTCCTGTTTGTTGGAAAGGGTTATTTAAATAAACTTGCAAAGATGAAGAAACAACGAAGGATTCTTTGTTAGCTCGGATGGGAAGGAACAATTCAGAACAGCACTGTACAGACGCTAGACTTCTAGACTTTTTCACTAAAAAAAATTAAACTTATGCAGCTGGTTGCAAATAAAGGGAGTTATGAATCATTACTTTTGTAGCAGAATAAGTTTTTTTTTTTCATTTATTTCTGAAGTGATGTAGTATTTTACACACAAAAAAACCTGTTTTGGTCTAAATCCATGTACACTTCATTTGCCTTAGTCATCATCTGATATTTCCAACTTTTACTTCACTGTAAAAAGATGTGTGTACATAATGTTTTTTTTTCTTTCTATTTTCTTTTGATGTAGTGTATGAAGAAGTGCAAAAAGTTCCAAACTTGTAAATGTATAATTTGGACTACAAATTAAAGTTTTTTGCATGTTTTTATCTTTTCACAACAACAAAAATGAACAGAACTGTTGTTTCCAAAATTTATTTACAAAGTGAAAAAAATAAAAAATCCGGGTGACATTACATGTGTAGAAGTTAAGAGAGTTTTTTGTATAAAATATGGATAAAAAGAACATTTGACAAAAAAAAATAAAAACGGAAAAAAATAGCGATCTTGTCAGCACAACTGTTTGAATTTGTACCAAAAAGGGGGGTGGGATGGTATGACATGGTAGGTGGGATGGTATGACATGGTAGGCACTAATGACTGAATCAGCTTTAAGACTGGGAAAGGTTTTGGGCTTCAGCCTTGTGGATAACCATAATGTACTGGTCTACTGGAATACAAATTATACATCTCTTGACCCCAACCATCCAAATAAAATGCTAATTTTGGAGCTAACAACTGCCTCTTTATTTGTGTTGGTGCCCCACCCCTTCAAATTCAGCATTGTTTCAGAGGCTTAATTAGATTATGAACTGTGCAATCTATCTCACAGGACAATTATAGCTGTAAACAAAAAACTGTTAATTAACAGTTAATTATACTTTTTTCTTCTTTTTTTTACCAGAGGGCAGAATAAATCATTTCTACCATTGTTTATCAGTTTGTTGTTTGCACTAGCAATACATGCTAAGGGCTCATACACAATCCCTAGCTGATCATATGTGTGGCTGGAAGCTAAGAAGGAAACCAGCTGGTTTCTGCAGCGCTATCTGTGTCTCCAAGCTGAACTGAAGGTCAAAAGGTCACGGCCGCTAGCAGGCATTTGGAGTACAGGAATACAGTGCAGCAGCGGTCCAGAGTGGACTTGACCTCATGATGGAGGAGAGGACGCCCCCAAAAACTAGCCCCAGGGACTCTGCATGTATCTGGACTCCTGGGACAAGTGGAGGGGTGAAAAGGCAGAGGAGTGTGTGTGTGTGTGTGTGTGTGTGTGTGAGAGAGGGGGCAGCGGTAACGATCTCCTCCAGCTGTCACGTGCGAACCATCTGAAAGTCACAGGATGTTCTGCGGTTTAGCCTTCACCTGCCCTTCCCCCTCCTCCCCTCCCCCCTCTGGGAGTCCCCCTTGACGGAATCCCCCCCTCTCCCCACCGGGACTCCCACTTGAGGGAGCCCCCCCCCCCTAACCCGCCCCGCTCGCACCCAGCTGAATAGATGTGGACATGCCTTATTAATTCAACCAAATGAGACAGGACGGTTTCTTTTGTAGCGCTCGCACAAAACACCGTGAACGACTATTATGAATCACCGCTGAACCATAGTTGCCTTTTGTTTTTCCAACTGGTGTAATTAGCTGTCCTGTGCTCATCAATTCCCAACACCGCGCTCCAAAACACCAGGATATTTTCATACCTCCCAACACCGCGCTCCAAAACACCAGTATATTTTCATACCTCCCAACACCGCTCCAAAACACCAGGATACTTTCATACCTCCCAACACCGCTCCAAAACACCAGGATATTTTCATACCTCCCAACACCGCTCCAAAACACCAGGATATTTTCATACCTCCCAACACCGCTCCAAAACACCAGTATATTTTCATACCTCAAAACACCGGTATATTTACATACCTCCCAACACCGCTCCAAAACACCAGGATATTTTCATACCTCCCAACACCGCTCCAAAACACCAGGATATTTTCATACCTCCCAACACCGCTCCAAAACACCAGGATATTTTCATACCTCCCAACACCGCTCCAAAACACCAGTATATTTTCATACCTCCCAACACCGCTCCAAAACACCAGGATATTTTCATACCTCCCAACACCGCTCCAAAACACCAGGATATTTTCATACCTCCCAACACCGCTCCAAAACACCAGGATATTTTCATATCGTCCAACACCGCTCCAAAACACCAGGATACTTTCATACCTCCCAACACCGCTCCAAAACACCAGGATATTTTCATACCTCCCAACACCGCTCCAAAACACCAGGATATTTTCATATCGTCCAACACCGCTCCAAAACACCAGTATATTTTCATACCTCCCAACACCGCTCCAAAACACCAGTATATTTTCATACCTCCCAACACCGCTCCAAAACACCAGGATACTTTCATACCTCCCAACACCGCTCCAAAACACCAGGATATTTTCATATCTCCCAACACCGCTCCAAAACACCAGGATACTTTCATACCTCCCAACACCGCTCCAAAACACCAGTATATTTTCATATCTCCCAACACCGCTCCAAAACACCAGTATATTTTCATATCTCCCAACACCGCTCCAAAACACCAGGATACTTTCATACCTCCCAACACCGCTCCAAAACACCAGTATATTTTCATATCTCCCAACACCGCTCCAAAACACCAGTATATTTTCATATCTCCCAACACCGCTCCAAAACACCAGGATACTTTCATACCTCCCAACACCGCTCCAAAACACCAGGATACTTTCATACCTCCCAACACCGCTCCAAAACACCAGGATATTTTCATACCTCCCAACACCGCTCCAAAACACCAGGATACTTTCATACCTCCCAACACCGCTCCAAAACACCAGGATATTTTCATATCTCCCAACACCGCTCCAAAACACCAGGATATTTTCATACCTCCCAACACCGCTCCAAAACACCAGGATACTTTCATACCTCCCAACACCGCTCCAAAACACCAGGATACTTTCATACCTCCCAACACCGCTCCAAAACACCAGGATATTTTCATATCTCCCAACACTGCGCTCCAAAACACCAGTATATTTTCATACCTCCCAACACCGCTCCAAAACACCAGTATATTTTCATACCTCCCAACACCGCTCCAAAACACCAGTATATTTTCATACCTCCCAACACCGCTCCAAAACACCAGTATATTTTCATACCTCAAAACACCGGTATATTTTCATACCTCCCAACACCGCTCCAAAACACCAGGATATTTTCATACCTCGCCCACTCATGTACATGACCTGCTGAGGAGTTGTTCTTCATGGCCTGATCATGAGTTCTTCTTCAGAGTCGTTTAGCGACGGCCCTGTCCGGTAAACGCATCACTTATCTCCACTATGTGCTGAGCCACGCACTCCCCATTTCCCAGCAGAAAACACCAAATGTTATGTTGCCCAGTCAGACATGCTAAACATAAAGCGGCCTGGTCCGGAGGGGGATTTTTCAGCTGAAGCTGAGTCAGACTTGCTTCACCAAAGGTCACTTCCTTTTAACTCGGAGCCTTTTCAATTCAGACGCAGCTTGCTTTTAATGTGGTTCCTGTGGTTCCTTTCCCCTAATAGAAGGGAAAAGGAAAATATCTCCACTCCAGACCTTTGCCTAACTACTTTCTTAGCTTCGCTCTTGCCCCCAGGAGGCGTGTGGTTACAGTGACTCACCGTCTCCAAACAGCTTGATCAAATCCAGAGTTCAGCACCTTTTCTTTTCTTATGCTTAAGATGTTCCCAAAGGTCATGTTTGTGCACCTCTGGGAGGTGCATTTGATGCCAGTAAATGATGATGCAGAACACATCACAGTATGCAGCACAGTGCTACAGCACAAGGCTGTGTTCTTAACGCAGCCCCCTCCCTCCATAGTTGTGGTTGGCCCACAGTCACTCACTCCTGCTCTGCCATATTGTCATCCTGCTGCTCAGATTGCTCCAATGGCTTCATATCCGCACAGCACTGAAGTCCTCTTTCATTATTTTAACCCTCAGTGGGGGGAACAAGCACTGCACTTCAATTTCACATCGTGGATAATCCCTGAAGGAATGCTGGCAATCTATAGAACCCAGGACACAAAGACAGCTGCTACACTGCTGCACTCTCCGCACACCCAAAACATTATAGAGCTGTGTAACAACATTTACATTTAGAGACATGCAGTGTTAAGAGCTGTTTAGCAATGCAAGAAAAACACATTCTGCTTCTGGAATATACTTTTTCCCCAGGAAGTTTTAAAAAGACAACATGTTTGGAGGATTATAATCGTTGACTTGGATTTGACTGGACAGTAATTGGAATAGCTATATTGTAGTGAGTGGCATAGGCTATTTGCATCACTTCTTTGCCATATGGTCCAGCAAGCATGGATAAATTAATTGCTCAAAACAGTATCTCATTTGCACATTTTAGCTCGCCGACAACGGATAAAACATAGTAGGTAATGCAAGGGAAATTAAAATATGCAGAAAATTATTTGCAAAGCTAATTAAATTGGATTGGAAATGACATCAGCGTTATCTGCCAGTTTATGCAGATGTCTTTGACATATAAAATGTTAATTGCAAATGAAAAAACATATACCTCGGGCTCAGGAATACAAAATGGTAAATACAAAATTAATGTGTGCTAATTTGTTGGCCAACATTGGAGAGCTTTGTTGTGTATCCTGGAGTGAAATCTGGCTCGGGTGCAGATTGCATTCCAGTGACTCTACGACGACGTCTTCTCCAATTTTATTAATGCTGCGCAATGTGCTGTGGTAGATTGTTTTAGTTTTTATTATTTTATTTTTTATGAAAAATATTAACTGCAGGAACTCAAACTTACATCCCCCCCCAACAACAACCCCTCCCAAGATGTTCCCTTTGAAAAACGTCTGTACATTTCTCCTCTTACAAGCACCCGGGGGCTCCTTTTATTGACTGTGAAACATTGCCTTCACCAACACCCCCTCAGTCACCGTCCCAGATTTACTACTAGTAGCTCCAGACCCCCCCTCCTCCTCCCTCCCTCCCTCCCCCCAGCTCACACTGTCTGGATGGCTGAGCAAGTGTCACATCCGCGGCCACCCAGCCACCATAGGGGGACTGTCAGGCACAAACCTGCAGAATACAGACTAGAATCAGATGCAAAACCAGCAGGCTAAGTTATGCTGCTCGTGACCTTTGGTGGACTTTGAGAAGATGGATGCTCCGCGGCCCTATCGATATAAATTTCTGGCCCCGCAGCGAGAGGCGAGAGCATATCTCTTTATAGTATCCCCGGCCTCTGCTAGCTGCCGCGGCGCGCTACCTTTTCGAATGAATAAGTAAGCAGGCCTGGATGGGGAAGGAGGAGAGCACACACAGAGGGCACGCGCACCCCGGTAATGTATGTCTTCCGTGTGTGCACGCCTATTCACTTAATGTGGAATCAATCAATTTCATTTCGACACCATTGCCTTCTGACTGTGATGCCGGATCAATTTGTTTGGACTGTGAGTGAGTGGAGGGGACGGATGCGTTTCTCGAGCGCTCCGAGCTGGTTGTGCTGTGCGGCGATCAAAACCCGGCATCCACGCCTTGATCTACGGCCCCCTCTGTTCTCCCCCCGCCTCCGGGCAGCTATCTTCTCCACAATGGCTTCCCCCCTCTGTGTATCCCAGCAGATATTGTTCTCTGCCTCTGTTCGCGATACCGATGTATCAGCTCGCATTTATCAGGGGCCCCCATCCCCGCCGCCGTTATTCTTATTCCACACACACGCACACGCACACACACACACGCACGCACACACACACACACACACACACACACACACACACACACACGCACACACACGCACACACACACACACACACACACAGCCGTGACACCGCGGTCACAGAACCGGGGCGCGCCGAGATGAAGATGATGAACGCTATTCCTTTCATAAGATGCATATCGCGGCCGAGGCGTGTGATTTTTTTCCCGGCTTGTATGGAAGTTCAATGTCACTTTCCCGCCGCCTGCCGAGGAGGAGAGAGCGCTCCTCATTTGCTGTGTGCGGATTCTCTTGCATGAACGGTTGATGTGTTCCACAAAGGACATGTAATCACAAGACCATGCGTACTCATTCACACATCTATCTATCTCTCTCCTTTCTCTCTCTGTCTTTATCTCTTTTCCTTCTCTCAACACACACACACACACACACACACACACACACACACACACACACACACACACACACACACACACACACTTCCTTATCATAACCTGGACACGACTACAAAGAACAACTGGATTAAGCAAGCATCAAACAGCATCTCTACGCCCTACAGAACAGACATATTTCTTTGAACGCCTGCGGGGGGGAAAGAGTGGAATGAATAATTATTGCATGCTAGATGATGAAGTCGGGCTGCTGGCGGGGGAAATGACATTGCAATAAATATAAACATTTGTTTCTGCGATATATATTGCGATAGGCTATTCAAACCAAATGACTTGAGGACATGAAATAAGACATAACACAGGGTGGTGTTTTTCCCGGGGGGGGCTGCGGTTCGGGATATATCAAAATCTCACTCCAGCCAGATACCCAAAGTTGGCAACCCTGGTTTAGCATAGTTAGCGGATATGGCGCCTTAGAACATCACAGAGAGGCCGTGTATAATGTTCGCTACTGTACTCTTAGCACTACATCCTCTCCTTGGGCTAACTTCTAGTCATTGAAATCCTAGTGAAATCACACCATTTACTCCTCATTTTGCTGGGGACTTCCCTGTGACCCCCTCGTCAAGCTAGCATTGGAGTATACAGAGGTCTGTATGGGTCTGGGCTCCACGTTGAGGCTAAAGCTTCTTACCAGCTACGAACCAGGCTAAGCTAAAATAGACTCACACAACACCAGAAGCTTCCCAACTACGGTTCGGAGCTGTGAGAGCTGGAAAGTTAACACACGCTAATCTTAACAAAGCCTTAAATCGGAGTAAATTATGTTATATCATATCAGACGGACTTCTCTTGTACATTAGTCATGGAAAATGAGAACCGTGCAACTTCATCTGTATCAAACAGCAAAGAAGTTATAGCATGATGACGTTTTTGACTTAATTTGCCTTACTTGACATTACACGTCCTGCCATGATGTGACTATCGCACATACACACACTGCCATGACGATGCTGAAACGGTATATAGAGACAGTCCGCATATCTAGGAACGCCCACAACATGTTAAACGGCTGGCGCGCGAGTGGGGTAAAACTGCCGATATATCTCATGGGCTGACTCACCAAAAGACGGTGCTGCGGCTCTAAACTACATGTTTGGGGGTTCTAGAGCAGAACACAAGACGTCTGCTCAGATGTGCGTTTACTGCGGTGGTTAAATCCCCGATCGCGTCTGCCTGGGCTGGGCTATCGGCTAAATTCTAACTTTGCTGAATGGATAGAACGGGGGAATTTACCCCACCCTTACCCCGCCCCCGGCAAGGCTGAGCCAGCTAACCACAGTGTCTATTGTGGGCGTTCCTAGAGCCTGTATGGGCGTTCCCAGACATGCGGACTGTCTCTATTGTGCAGCCCTACCTTGAAGTAATAGTAAAAAAAAAAAAAAGAGGAAACAATAAAGTCGTCCCTGGAGAGCCTTTTGGATTATATGCACTTTTAAACCGCTAAACACTCGACGTTCCATCAACCTGGTGTCATTAAGGCTTTTATGTCCCTTGGCCACATCCACACAATAGCTGGATCCTTTCCAAAACAATGTTACTAAGGTCTTTGCGTTGTGTAGCGAGGGACTTGATGCACAGCAGCAGCGGGCGGCTAATAAATGCGCTGAAGGCTAGACGGCTCCAGATCGATGTGCTGCTGATTGGACAACGGCACAGTTGTATTATTGTCTATGGAGGAACGAGGGCAGTGGGTCGTCTCTCCTGTCTACTGCCTCTATTGTAAGTCCCCCATTCATATGATTAGCTGAAGGCTACAGTGACAAGTCAGCAGCAGCACCAACACACAGGAACAAAAATCACTTTCCATTCAGCACCATCGCACAATGCTACATGACGATAAGATGACACACATTGATTTAACAGCCTTTTTTAAATCGGCGCTGTAATTTCCTTTGACGGGGAATAAAAACGTGTCCCTTTTAGGCCCAAACTTGAGACTTTCTTTCTTTGAAAATGAATTACACTTGATTAACATAGTATATTATTGAGTTAGCAGCTCTACAAGTCGTTTGTCAGCTCGGAACTCAAAACGTGTCATTGTTGAACCCGTCCGCTTTGACTGGCAGAGAGCTGATAAACACAGAGATGACACACTCTCTCCCCCTATTATCCTTTCAGGCCTTCAATTCAATTGACACAATTTCCCCGAGATATTATTTCACGCTGATATGACTTGCTGCCCCCGGCCACCGTCAGAGAGGTGTGAAACACATTTTGACGCGGTCGACGGGATGATGTTAAATGAGTTTTCACCCTCGGGAACACTAATCTCTCTTCGGGCCACCATTTTTTTACAAAGGTCTTCTTCTCTGCCTCTGACCCTTGACCCCCTCCATTCTAAGTGGAGAAGGCTTTTAAAAAACAGCTAGGCGGCGAACACCTCTGCTCGCTGCGAACGTCTCTGCTCTCTCTTTTGTCAAAAAGTTTCACAAGCTTTTTGTCCTGAAGAAGTCTAAAGTGCAACGATTTGACTCGGGGGGGGGGTGTCACATTGGGGCCTTATTGCTATAACCGGGAGTGGTTGGATCATTTGCATGTCTCTTGTGGATCGAGGAGACATGTTATTATTTCACCAGATGAAATCTTCACAGTGGTTTGATTTATGTTGCCATACAGTCTGCCCGTATAGAAGAAAATGACTTTTTTAGGAAGTACCCCATTTTGAAAACTTTTTTTTTATTGCGGCTGTAATGGCATCTTAAAAACTCCCACACTATAGGGATTATAGAACAGGAATTGCTCCCATCTAATGAAAATGTGCAGGCTGCTCCGGAGCAAGCCTTTTGGTTATTTCAAAAAGCTCTCTTAGGACCCGACGCATACGACAAATACAATATACGCTACAGGAGCCAAACATCAAATAAATAATATAATCTCCTGCAAACACTTGGGCTTCTTGACCAACATTTAGTGTAGTCGCAGACTGTAGTTCAATCATGGAAGACCAAATAAGGCATTAATAGAGCACCCCATGCTGTCATAACCCTCAGCCCAAATGACGTCACTAAATGACGTCACCATCTCCGACGTCACCTTCTCCATGACGTCCCAAATGACATCAGTTATGACATCATAAATGACATCATAAATGACATCATAAATGACATCAGTTATGACATCATAAATGCCCTTCTCCCAAATGACATCAGTTATGACATCATAAATGACATCAGTTATGACATCATAAATGCCCTTCTCCTGGTACTATATAAAGCCCCCATCACCACAGCTTAAATCACACTTGTGCAGTCATCACTCACCTTGTGTCAGCATCACGCATTCATCCAGCATCTCCAGAGCAAAAAGCTTCATTCAGTCCAGCACCATGTCCGAGTCCGAAAACGAGCAGCAAAGTTTCAGCTCCACCGTGGACGCTTTCCTCCAGAGCACATTCAACGCCCCGGCCAGCCTCGGGCAAATCCGCAATCCCCAGGCTCCATCTCCGGGCGTCACAGGCGTCTCATGGGACGCTCCCCTCACCAGGGGCCGCGGCCGCAAAAGAAGATCCAACGTCAAGGAGGTCCTCGTCTCGCCTGGATCTCAGTCCGCACAGCACTCCGGAGGCCGCGGCCGCGGCAAAAGAGCCCAGAAGTCCACCTCCCCCGGATCTCAGTCCGCACAGCACTCCGGAGGCCGTGGCCGCAGCAAAAGAGCCCAGAAGTCCACCTCCAAGAAAGGCCCAGCGAAGCGCACCACGACCGCCGGCTCCTCGGCGGACGCGCCAAGGCTCCAGCCCCTCCTGCCCCAGGTTTCAGGTCGTATCCCCCCTTTGCAGCCGGCATCTCTTCCGGCGGCCGCACTCATTGCAGGCCGGGTGCCAATCCCCGAGCAACTCTGCCCTGTTGCATACGGCCGCTTCCCTCTCCCGCGTCGGTCGGGTATTATCAAACATGCATTTAGTCCCTGGTTTCAGTCAACGTTGCGGCATTGCTGCTGCACTCATTTCAGGCCGGGTGCCAATCCCTTAGCATACGGCATACGGCATACGGCCGCTTCCCTCTCCCGTGTCCATTCGGGTTTTAACAACATGCCTCTAGTCCCAGTTTCCAGTCAACCTTTTCTTTTTCATAGCATGGTTCCTCTCTTACGCATCCAATCCATCGATCCAATCCCAGTCATTTAGATAAAGTATAACCCTTGTAAACTTTTCCGGCCATGCTGAGTAGCGCGCTAGCTACCTGGCTAGCCACCGGCCTTCCATGCTATACTGCGCATGCGCGTGGCTGGTCTAGCGTTGCCAAAGATGCGCATTGCAAATGCAAGATGCGACACTATCGTCTCCCGTCGCATGCTTCAGGCAAAATGGCGATAATCATCAGTTCTGCTGTTGCCGTCCTTCAAAATATAAGAAAATGTATAGCTCAGCGCTAGAGCGGACTGGCTTGAATGTGGGAAAGCGGGGTTCGAATCCCGTGTGCGCGCTGATATTTTAATTTAAGATCCTGGTGAAATATGGTCTAAATCTGAAAGTTCAATAAACGTCTGCAAATAGTGGGTGAAAAAACTTTCACTTTCAAATTTAAACGTCTTTTCAACCGAAAAATGCTCGCGGGTGGTTCTGGCTTCAGCATATGCTTGAATTAAGTTCTAGAGGTGAATGGTTGCAGAAAAGAGGCACCATGAGTTCCCTACTTTCTCCCAGTAGGGAATCGATCTTCCTCTACGAGATTTACTCTGGTATTGCAAATGCATACGAAGCTTCAGTCTCGATCATAAACAAAAGGTGCTCCTCCCAGTCCACCACGGCTTTAATGTGCAGTGCAGCATCACCCGGCTTTCCGTTATGCATAACTCGTCAGGTCAGCAGAGCTCATTCCCCGGTCACGGCGCAGTAGATTCAGCAGAGCACATCCCTGGTCACAGCACAGTGGCTACAGCAGAGCATATCCCGGCAGCGTTGCCAGACGTACGATAATTATCGTACCTGTACGATAATTTTGACCTCTGTACGATGTACGATCAATAATCCCCAAATCCCCCAAACGTACGAGAATCTCATCATTTCGTGACACTTAGACGAATCCTACGTCTATCACTCTATCTGTTTATACAATCATCTCTTCAAACAAACATATTTGCAGCTAATACGTGCAGGGTGTTTTGTTGTTGTTGCAACGCAGGCTGAGACCACAGTGTTGAAAAATCATGCCAAGTCCAAAAAGTAGCCTGTGATCAGCGCAGCCCCCCGACATAGGCGCGCCGAAGGCACGCGCGCTGGGGAGGGGGCGTACGATAATTTCACTCCAAAAACGATAATTTTGACCCTCTGGTACGATAATTCAACATTTGCCATCTGGCAACACTGTATCCCGGTCACAGCAGTGGCTCAGCAGAGCATATCCCTGGGCACAGCTCAGTGGCTTCAGCAGAGCTCCTCCCCGGTCACAGCACAGTGGCTTCAGCAAAGCATATCCCTGGTCACAGCACAGTGGTTTCAGCAGAGCTCCTCCCTGGTCACAGCACAGTGGCTTCAGCAAAGCATATCCCCGGTCACAGCACAGTGGCTTCAGCAGAGCTCCTCCCTGGTCACAGCACAGTGGCTCCAGCAAAGCATATAGCCGGGCACAGCACAGTGGCTTCAGCAAAAGTATACCCCCTGGGCACACCTCTTAGAAAATTGGAACGGAATCTCATTTTTCTACGACGAAATCGTCTCGTCTGCCGACGACTTAAAACTTTCTACAGATGCAGCACATTCACTGCTCCCCCTCCCGCTGGACGTCAAAACTAATCAAAAAGGTCATGGCACGAAAACCGCGTGTCTCCACAGCCAGTCTCTGCCTCAACTGAACTAAGTCCACCGTACAACAGCTCAGCCGAGGGTGCGGGTGCAACTCTCCCGAAGTGACAGTACACGACTGTCAAAACAAATGAAAAAGGCCCATAATAGACATACTGTAGACACGCAACTTAAAGTCAAATCCAAGGGGAAAACGTACTTATTAACAATGGTCAGCCCACCTTTAATATTCCAAATGTCAAAATGCACAAATCAGAACGTGCATCTATTAGGAATAGAACGGATAGATAGGAAAACTATGAGAAAAATATCAAGCCTATCTTTGCCTCATACAATTTGGGATAAAGTAAGTGCACAACTAAAGAATATAACATTATGTCTACTCATTTTTAGACATTTTCATGCCATAATAATATAATGCTAAAGGTTAAATATTGCATCTTTAAGCCATTGCTGGCTATGCTCATGCAGGTTGTTGCAACCTTGGTCATTACTGACCTTAAAAAATGCAGGTCATCGCTGACCTTTTTCTTTTGGGGGGGGTGGTCCCCTCCCGGGGGGGTCCTCCCTTCAACAACTGGGCTGCTGTCCTCATCAGCCATGCGTCCTACATCCATCCAGAGCAAGCTGCTATATCATCAGCCCAAAGATGCCTCCTTCCATGATTGGTAGGAAGTATTAATGCATTTCGTTGGTGGCGGTCTTCTCTCCCAATCCCCGTTTGGTGCCCATGCCCGGGCAATTTGCATATAACCCCATAAGTGTCCTTGCCATTGCTTAACCTCAGTCAGCCCACGTCCTGACAATTTGCACAACCCATCATCCCTGCATTCTGCTTAAACCTGTCAGCCCACGTCCCGAGAAGTCAGTCCACATCCTGACAACTTGCTCAACCCATTATCCCTGCATCCTGCTTAAACTTCAGTCAGCCCACGTCCTGACAAGTCAGCCAATGTCCCGACAATCTGCATAACCCATCATTCCGGCATTTGCATAAACCTCAATCAGCCCTTGGCCCCCTTTTCCTCATCTCTCCCCATCATCACATGGCAGGATCCTGGTTCATCCTTCACTTCAAGACCACACTCCAGAAATGCAACATCCCTGCAGAGAACTATTCCAGTCACTCCTTCAGGATCGGAGCAGCCACATCAGCAGCCATGCAGGGGGCGTCCTCCGCCTCCCTTCAACAACTGGGGCGCTGGTCCTCATCCGCCATGCATCTTTCATTCGACCAGAGCAAGACACCATATTATCAGCCCAAAGATCCCTCCTTCCATGACTAAAGAGGCAACAAGCACTTCGTTGGTGGTGATCAAACTCTCCTTTTCCTCATCGATGCGCCCATGCCCGGGCTATCCACATCCACGCCCTTGCAACCCCGCTTTGCCTTAAAAAACCCCGGTCAGCCCCTCATCTCCCGACATGCCTAAATTCTCCCCCCGTCAGCCCACGACCTGACTAAAGCATACCCCAGGCGAGCTCCATGACCCCCGTTTTCACTCTCCCAGTTCCTGAAATAACTTTAAATTCCTTTGGGGGATGTCCTATCTCATACAGCACTGACGCCCCTCTCTCATAAGCAAGAGGAGCGTCACATCATGGAGTCATACGCCATACTCAAACTGTCTATTCTGATTCAATAAAGTTTGTTAAAATTATATTACGAGTCTCTCATGATTGAAGTGTAGTCGCAGACTGTAGTTCAATCATGGAAGACCAAATAAGGCATTAATAGAGCACCCCATGCTGTCATAACCCTCAGCCCAAATGACGTCACTAAATGACGTCACCATCTCCGACGTCACCTTCTCCATGACGTCCCAAATGACATCAGTTATGACATCATAAATGACATCATAAATGACATCATAAATGACATCAGTTATGACATCATAAATGCCCTTCTCCCAAATGACATCAGTTATGACATCATAAATGACATCAGTTATGACATCATAAATGCCCTTCTCCTGGTACTATATAAAGCCCCCATCACCACAGCTTAAATCACACTTGTGCAGTCATCACTCACCTTGTGTCAGCATCACGCATTCATCCAGCATCTCCAGAGCAAAAAGCTTCATCCCACCACCTCCCCAGATCACCACCAATGTCATGACTCCTGTTGGAAACAAATCCCCTTAGGGGGGATGTCCTATCTCATACAGCACTGACGCCCCTCTCTCATAAGCAAGAGGAGCGTCACATCATGGAGTCATACGCCATACTCAAACTGTCTATTCTGATTCAATAAAGTTTGTTAAAATTATATTACGAGTCTCTCATGATTGAACTTCAAGTTATTGTTTTCTTTTCTCCTTTGTTTTAGGCGCATAGAGAGCATTGAAGAGCAAACGAAGATAGCCTATCTTCTGCGCTAAATTGACACAGATGATCAAAATTAAATTCCTGGCACTGTTTTTTAAGATCAGCTCTCGCATAATAAAAATCTATTTCACCTGTAAAAACGGAGCATAAAAATGGTGTCGCAAAAGCAGGCAGCATCGGTATTTAATGGTAAAAATGTAAGAAAATATTCACATTACAGTACAGAAACAAGCAAAAGCACATGTCTGTCAGAATGTATACTGTGTGTACAAGATCACCTATGGCTTCGAGGCCCCTCACGGCACATGGCCTACAGCATGAGGTTAAATGAACAAATACAACCTTTTCTGAATCGATATTTTCTAGAAATCCAGACTACCACTAAGATAAAGCTACAGTCATGAGCTCAAGAAATCCTTTACATCCTTGACGTGCGGTTAGATCAGTGTTTTTCAACCACGGAGCGTCAAGATTCAGCGCACATACAATGGCATAGCTTTGGCCAAACACAATTCTGCTACCTCACTCACTCAGTCAGTGAGTCACTGAAGCTGGGTTTCTTCTTTCGAAACAGGTCATGCTTTTCTTTCGTTGCCAGGAAGAAATTGGTTGCAGCCACCTTTCTCCCTGCTTGACTATGGTGATCTGTTGTATATGCATGCTCCTGTCTATTGTCTCCATTCTCTGGACACTGTGTATCATGGTGCTCTGAGGTTTGTCCTCACTCACCACTGCACCCTATATGCCAGGGTTGAGTGGCCCTCTCTGGCTGCACGTAGGCTCACCCATTGGTACATGTTTATCTATAAATCCATCCTTGGATTAATTCCATCGTACCTCTGTGGCTATATTTCTAGAGCCCACAGTAGTTACCGCTTACGCTCAACCCATTACTACCAGCTAAATGTCCCCAAAATTCGCACGGATCTTGGCAAACATGCTTTCATGTATTCTGCCCCTACAGCTTGGAAACTCACTTCAGAGCAACCTCCAACTGAAGGAACTTGTTTTTCTTCTGTTTGTTTTTTTACCTTTATTTATACAGGGGGAGTCTCACTGAGAGCAATGCTCTCTTTTTTCAGGAGTACCCTGTTCACATTCACACACACATTCATACCTGGAAGCTGACCAGTACAACCACAGTCTGAACTGCTGGCCACTGATCAGCTCCACTGATTTATGTTCAGACCAAATTTATTTCCACTTGGAACTTTCAAAAATCTAATGAAGGACATGGAAGTAGATTCTTTTTGTATTTGCACATTTTTTATGAACGTTGTAACTGCTTTTGCCTGTTTTATTGCATGTTTGTGCATTGGTGTTTGTCTGTTTTAATGTTGTAACTTTATCTCTTTTATGCTGCTATCTCGGCCAGGCTTCCCTGGAAAAAGAGGTCTTTGTATCTCAATGGGACCGACCTGGTTAAATAAAGGTAAAAAAAAAGTCAGTCAGTCAGTCAGTCAGTCAGTCACTCACACTTCGGATTCTTATTATAGGATTTGGGATGGACGTGTGGCCGTGGGATTTTGTTCAATTTCAAAAGTCTGCCAAAGAAGGTTGAAAAAAACTGGGTTAGATAACTATGATTCCACCAATCAAACTAATTCATTGTATTTAAAATGCATGTGGTAGAAATGATGCCCACAATCAATATAGGGCGTATCATCCGGCCGTCATTGCAAATTTAACTCTACACGTACGATTCATCGATTTCCCCAACTTCAAGATGGAGCACAACTCAGAATGTCGTTACAACTGAGAAATGTGTGGACACGCTGGCCTGGGTCTGGATGAAGCTCCGTGCATTTAGCTTCAGCAGCTCAGTGAAAAGACATCAATAACAAGGTATCCAGGGACTGAGACATCAATTGCATACGAGGCAGGGATCAATAATTAATTTAATATAACACACCACAGTTTGAGATCTGTTACTGCCCATTAGTGTCTCGAACAGGAACCATCGAGATGTCATTAATACGCATGGTCATGAAATCATTATTTAGAATCAGAATCAGAATCAGCTATTATTGGCCAAGTATGTAGACGTAGTGAATCAGAGGTGAGAGTTAGTTGGCTGCAAACATGAGAGCGAGTTCTTCCCAAACTTTTATTATGCAGAATAACATTTCACGTGTAGCACTTCAATTTGTCAGGGGGAGGAGGGGGATACATTCCCCTTGTTAGCAATGACCAAGATGCACCCCCCTTGTTAAGCTGCCAAAATGAACCTGCACTGACCGCACCCGCTCAGCTGCTACAGTTACATAATTCGTGGGAAAGTTTATATCATCAAAACGACAGTGTTTTTGAAAAATAAGCATTATTAGATGTTTAGGACCCTTCTGAAACACTTTGCGACGCGTCGAGTGGAATCAGCTGCGTCAAGCTGCACAGAACAGATCGAGCTGGGCAGGAAGTCACACAGGAACGGCATGGAGCATATGGCAAATTTTCAAAATAAAACAATTAACAACAATAAACCCAATTAAAACAGACAAAAAAGAAAAACAATTTAACTACGTAGCCTACTAGAAGCACAAAATCAAGGAAAAGCCAACAAAATCGGACAGGCAAAACGCTCCGCTTCTGAGTCATGTGGAGGACAGCAAAACACAGTTGGTGGTGCGGGGGTAGGGGGGACCATCCCTCTGGTTAAAAATTAATGAATCACCTACTGACGTGTAGTCCCACTATACATTATTAGCCTATACATTATCCTGTGGTGTAACGAGACAACGCTGGCCCCCAATGCAAGATGGTAAAGTGGGTCATGCCCTAATGCAAAACAGACTGTTGTGCTATATACCGTACTTGACAAAATCTGGTGTTGGAGCACCACAACAGATGAAAACAGATTCGGTGACGGCACACTTTCTGTACATTTTATATCCTCTTATAGAATAGTTTTCACTAAGACAGACAGGATAGGGTTATTAAGGGTCAACATGCACAGGACACGTCAGAGCACAGCTGGGATCACTGTTTAGAGAAGTCCAGACAATGCCTCCTTGTTAAAATGATACTGTATGTTAGGAAGTAGTGAGATAGGAGAAGTCAGAAAGCCCTAAGTTTGAAACAAGGTCTCTTCTCACACCACAGCCTGAGAAATGCTACTGGCACAAAATCTCAGAAGATAACCACGGAGGCGAATAAACTGCATATTCAACTGAGATCATTCTTCTTAGTCTTATAACATTATTTCTGAGTTAAAGTAGCCTGCTATGTTTGCAGCTGACTATGTTTACCATCTTCCCTGGCAACCTGTAAATTCCATGACAGCACCGTGACACTATAATATAAAATACTATGTAAAACTGTTTTGTTATTTATTGTTATTTATTTAGTGAATGAATGATGTATCTGACACTATGGAGCAGATGCATTGGCTCATTGAGTATTATATATTATGGCTTCTGTTAAAGCTTAGTGGCTGTGTATATGTACTACTGTATGAAGTCAGTGGATCTAGAGACTTTTATGATACAATAGTGAGATAAAGAGGAGGGGCCGTGTGCGTGAGGGGCCCTAAACTTTTGCGGGCCCCAATGCAACTGCATTAGCTGGTAGTTACGCCTCCGCATTATAGAATTCAAAATGAGTCATTCATAATAATGCGAGGAAAGCTGTGAATTCATCCACAACGGATTTTGAAATGCGAGTGAAAGGCAGAAGGTTCTTCCTCCTACCCGGTTAACCCATGATAACATCAGCCAGGAGGTTCAGGAACAGGAACATCAGCAGCCCAGGAGGTTCAGGAACATCAGCCAGGAGGTTCAGGAACAGGAACATCAGCCAGGAGGTTCAGGAACAGGAACATCAGCCAGGAGGTTCAGGAGCATCAGCCAGGAGGTTCAGGAACAGGAATATCAACCAGGAGGTTCAGGAACAGGAACATCAACCAGGAAGTTCAGGAACATCAACCAGGAAGTTCAGGAACATCAGCCAGGAGGTTCAGGAACATCAGCCAGGAGGTTCAGGAACAGGAACATCAGCCAGGAGGTTCAGGAACATCAGCAGGAGGTTCAGGAACAGGAACATCAGCCAGGAGGTTCAGGAACATCAGCCAGGAGGTTCAGGAACAGGAACATCAACCAGGAGGTTCAGGAACATCAACCAGGAGGTTCAGGAACATCAGCCAGGAGGTTCAGGAACAGGAACATCAGCCAGGAGGTTCAGGAACATCAGCCAGGAGGTTCAGGAACATCATCCAGGAGGTTCAGGAACATCAACCAGGAGGTTCAGGAACATCAACCAGGAGGTTCAGGAACATCAGCCAGGAGGTTCAGGAACATCAGCCAGGAGGTTCAGGAACATCAACCAGGAGGTTCAGGAACATCAGCCAGGAGGTCCAGGAACATCAGCCAGGAGGTTCAGGAACATCAGCCAGGAGGTTCAGGAACATCAGCCAGGAGGTTCAGGAACATCAGCCAGGAGGTTCAGGAACATCAGCCAGGAGGTTCAGGAACATCAACGAGGAGGTTCAGGAACATCAGCCAGGAGGTTCAGGAACATCAACCAGGAGGTTCAGGAACATCAGCCAGGAGGTTCAGGAACATCAACCAGGAGGTTCAGGAACATCAGCCAGGAGGTTCAGGAACAGGAACATCAGCCAGGAGGTTCAGGAACATCAACCAGGAGGTTCAGGAACATCAACCAGGAGGTTCAGGAACATCAGCCAGGAGGTTCAGGAACAGGAACATCAGCCAGGAGGTTCAGGAACATCAGCCAGGCGGTTCAGGAACATCATCCAGGCGGTTCAGGAACATCAACCAGGAGGTTCAGGAACATCAACCAGGAGGTTCAGGAACATCAGCCAGGAGGTTCAGGAACATCATCCAGGCGGTTCAGGAACATCAACCAGGAGGTTCAGGAACATCAACCAGGAGGTTCAGGAACAGGAACATCAACCAGGAGGTTCAGGAACATCAACCAGGAGGTTCAGGAACATCATCCAGGAGGTTCAGGAACATCAGCCAGGAGGTTCAGGAACAGGAACATCAGCCAGGCGGTTCAGGAACATCAGCCAGGAGGTTCAGGAACATCAGCCAGGAGGTTCAGGAACAGGAACATCATCCAGGAGGTTCAGGAACATCAGCCAGGCGGTTCAGGAACATCATCCAGGAGGTTCAGGAACATCAGCCAGGAGGTTCAGGAACATCATCCAGGCGGTTCAGGAACATCATCCAGGCGGTTCAGGAACAGGGCAACACAAAGCGCTGCCAGCCTGACCTTGTTATCCCGATGTCTTGACGTGAGCTCGACACCATTACCGGCAAGGTGCTGTGATCAATCACACCTTATAATGAGAGAAGAGCTGCTTGTCTCCGCTCTTTACCTGCCTTCACTCTGAGCAGCTCCAGCCTCCATCTCTGTTCCATTCTTTCCATCTGCCTTCTGACACATGTGGCTGCTTGGCTTCAATGTACAGCAGCGCTGCGTTTTTAAGCAAACGAGTCCATATTCCCCCTTACCCCCGTGTTTCACAATCTTTTGAGGATTATTATGGCAACGCCGGTGTCATTTTGAGACCTATGCTTGTCATAACTCTTCAGGCATATAGCTCCCAGTGGCAGGTCACTCACATCCGTTTCCTAATGAGAAAGGGAGGAGAGACTCGCAACAAATTCTGTCGAAAAAAACCACGAATATCCAGCGGGAGACAGTGACGTTCTGAATATTATTTTTTATTTTTATTCTTATTTTCAAACATCAAAATGTATTACTGTACCTTACCTGTAGGGTGAGGGAGTGCAGTGTGTTCAGTCGCATTGTGCGAGCACAACTCAAAGACAGACTGACAGGCTGTTTGACTTGGATGAATTGCTGTCATCCACATGGAAATATTCCTTTCAGTAAGTAGACAGCACCAGTAACATGTCAATTCTTTTTTTTATTTCATGTATTTCATGAATGAAGAGATATGATATTACCCGTACAACAGCCCAGTCGCCAGATTAAAATGTCAGTACGTTTCTAGTAGAATCCACCGAAATGTCAAATATGAACATTTCTGAGTGAAAATAAATAGCATTTCACGTTTCTAATTTAGTTATGTGAATAATTAACGGTACAGTATGACATCGGACTGTCTATAGGGGTCGCCTCCCGAAGTGAACCAGGATGAGCCGCGGTGTCTGTGTGCTGGAGGACCATCGGTGGATTGTAGACGCAACGTTCAGAAATGTTTTAGTTGTTTCATTTGACCTTTCTGTGGATTCTAGAAACGTACGACGCCGACATTTTATTCTGGCGATTGGGGGTTGCATATACCTGTAATATCTTTGGACAAAATCGGCACCACTTCTAAGACTTCCCATTGAACACAGCATGATGTCATTATCAACTGAGTGCACACAGTGAAATGACTAAGTAAAAAAAAAAAAAAAAAAAAAAAAACGCATTGTACGCATGAGTGAGTCTGAAATCATTAACAATGTCATTAGCATAATTAGCCGTAGATATATCGGCCTTTGCCAATATCTAGGATGGATATGTTTTATGGTGCTCTGGCTCTTTGTCCTGGCAGACGCAGCAGAGGGAAGTGTCATGTGAGTAGAATGGTAATCCCTGCAGCCAATGAGCACGTCTGCTGGGGGGAGTGTGAATAACACAGCCTGGATCATTGGCCATCGATCATCATCGCCGCAATATTGAGCACACCCTTATCAAGGACGACGTCCATGTTTACACACGCCCAAATGAGCTGGAATGAATGTGTGATGGCCTCGACGCGTACATCACCCCCATATGCTGCTTCGCTGATAATCAAGTGTTACTTACTGTATTCAATCGGAGAAAAAACATTTATTCGCACGACCCAAAGCACCTCGAGGACCGTTCCGAACGCCTGCTGTTGTAATGGAATGTAAAAAGACGACAAAAAAACAAAACACCACCTGCTACTACTGGGGGGAAATGCATGCCATTAAGCCGTGTGGAGACACCCACACACCTCCCATCATGGCATCACGGCTATCAGTAGCAGGTCACTCAGATGATTTAGCGCTGATGCTGATGAGAGCGTAGACGAGAGAGGGAGGGATGCTCATAAAGGTTAAACATACCTCAGACCGCCTCCAATTCTCCATTACGACTGAAAGAGTCGAACGACGGCCTTTAGTCTACAGTGGGATAATACAGTGGACCTGACGACCACATCAAGCAACTGGATATGGTCCATTATCTAAATGGTATAATTGATGTGAAACTGTGGATATGGCTGCATTCCACCGGTCCTGCAGCGTTTGGCAGGACGGAGTCGGTGTCTTCTGAGCACTTGACTCGAGTCTTCCTCTGGGGGTTTCATCTCACCATACGGAGGAGAGGAGGAGGAGGTGGGGGGGGAGAGGCTCTGCTGCTCGTGCCAGACAAGCTCCACACAACTCTGCATCTCCTCCAAGCACAAAGCACCCAGGGACAGAATTAAGGTGGCCACATCTCTTTGTGTTTCAGACACAGTGTGTCTGCTGCACCGGCTCGGCTGGCAGGGCTTACAAGGACCAAGAGAGGAGAACCTTTTTGGATGTGTGTGCGGGGGTATAGGAGGAGGAGGCAGCGGGAGAAGCCGATAGAGGCTCCTCTTATGTGAGAGGACACCTCACACAGCCTCCAGTGGGCGATGTTCTGACTGAACTGCCTACAAAGGTGGAGGAGAGGAGGGAAGATGAAAAATGCAAGAGAGGAACAATGTGCAGGGGAGTGTGTGTGTGTGTGTGTGTGTGTGTGTGTGTGTGTGTGTGTGTGTGTGTGTGTGTGTGTGTGTGTGTGTGTGTGTGTGTGTGTGTGTGTGTGTGTGTGTGTGTGTGAATTATTTCCCCCAATCTACAGAGGACAAACTGTGAGATAGCGGCCGTTAGCAAACGGCAGATCTCCTGTTTAGCATTCCCAAAATAAGCTCATTTAGACGACGTGAGAAGACACGGGGGAATTGGACGTTCCCGAGGCCCCGCAGGCGCGTTAGCACGACACCTCCACCTGCATGGTAATGACGGAGGAGATCCAGCTCAGCATCCAAAGAGCAGCGCCGGGAAACGCATTTTTAAACAAACCGTCACCAATTTGTGACCTTGGTACAAAGAGACGGTTCTTCACTTCACATACTTAACTCAAAGCAGCTTTCTTCAGGAGAGAAACATGGAAGAGAGAGAGAGAGAGAGGGAGAGAGAGAGAGAGGGAGAGGGAGGATGAAAAAAATACATTGTGGAGAGTAGACTTTCCCAAAGAGAGAGAGAGAGAGAAGATGACACAGATCACACAGCATAAGCTGGACTGGAGTCCATGTCGTCGTCATAATGTACATGGTCTCAGTCCACTGCTCACATTATGGAGCTGGAAGCCGTTCTTTGAAATTCACCTCAATTCAAACCACCCCCCCCCCCCCCCGCCCCAACTTGAACTCTACCTGCTTCACAAATCTACTTCCACATGCTCCTGACCAGAGCAATCTAGAGAGAGAGTGGCGTCAGCGGAGGACCAAAATGCGTGACTCATTAGCCAATGAACAGCCAGGAAGGGGGTCTCGGGTCTCGCGCTAATTTTGAATGCTACAATAAAGCTGATAATGTACAATTTGATTCTAAAAAAAACCCCAAAACCTTTCACACTCGACAGTGCTGCTTAATCCAGGACCTTACTTCCTGGAACTCTTGAGAGTAAAAAAAACTGGTCCATTGGAGTGAATGGAGATGTCGCGACTCTTCTACATACACGGCTCTGCTCCTGACCATGCACAGCGACATTGTGACACACTGACACACTGTATCACTGCAGAGAAGAACTGCTGATCAGATCAACACCGGCAACAACGACACATTGTAACTGCGTGGGTGCAAGGAACCACATCACAGCAGCATGGCACAAAATGGCTCCACAGGTTTTAATAGTGTAGAGAGATGCTGTAAACAATGTCTGCACTGCTGTAAACATCCAATTCATACAAGAGCCAATTACTGACTATAATGACTATAGGGGCTGAACCTTCAACGCTGTAACAAAGTATGAAGCTATATTTATGACAGGCTATGACTGCAGAAGAGGAGATCTTCCCCGTGCTTTATGGGGGGCATTAATATTGCAGGGTCTCTGGGCATTCTCAGAACCCCCTCTATGTTTTTCCAACCGCCGAGCAGAGAGAGAGGTGAGGAGGTGCTGACCCATTTCAATAACGAGGAGCAACGACTCCCATCCTAGGAAGAACCTGCCCCTGACCATCATCGCCTTATGCACAGTCTATATTTTATTCATACGGATATTATCACTGCGCTGCTGCGAGTGGGAATAAAGACAGTGATTAATATCAATATCTGCACTGCACAAAGGGAAGAGTCTCTAAAACGGTCGGGCAATTTGCGCTCTTTCCGAAACACTTTTGTGGAAAAGACAAAAAAAGCAAAGAGTGATTAGTTCGGGCTCATTGGTCGCGGAGCACGGAAACAAATGAGTAATGCTTTGCACACAAACCCCCCCCCCCAACCCCCCTGCCCACCCCAACCCAAACCCCGCCCCCCCAACATAAAAACCCCCCCACCCCACCCCTCTGAATCCCACCCAAGAAGTGGTACGACCGATTAGAGCGCCATTAGTCGAGCACAAGGGAGGTTCAGTTGTGGCGCGCGGCAGATTTATGATGGCGCGGCCCAACGCACCAGTGACCCTCTTCAAGCTGGCCCTTTGTGAGACGCTCCACCATGGATACAGCTAATGGATGCACACCATGAGCCTCAATGGCCCGGTGATGATGGATCTGGGGCATTGTGAGAAGCTTCTACAGACAAACCAGCTATTCCACACGTCTGTCAAACGCTGCTGAAGTGGGAGGAGGAGGAGGAGGGCAGAGAGAGAGAGAGAGAGGAGCCCGCGCTGCAAAACTATTCCCCGGGAACATTTGGAGAAATAATAATTGGGACTCGCGTTGTTCCTGAGGATTATTCTATAACTACAGGTGGAGGGAAACGGATTTCATTCTCTAATCTTGCCGAGGAACTGACCCAGAAGTGTCCTGTGAATATGGACTAATGCATATTTACATACCTATTATTATTCTGTAGCCTATGCGCAGCCATACATACATTCAAGACGTTCAAATATACGGTAAAGTCAAATGTAGACCATACAGTCTAATGGCATAGACTAAATAATACATAACATAAATCACATGACCAAAACATCACAGTAAAATAAATGGTTAATCATTATGTTGATGGTATTAGAGTCAGACCAATATATCAGTTTGGTGATATATTGGACCATTATTCACTTTTTAATTAAAATTGGATATCGGCCAATCATAACCATGTCTGATATGATGGATATTATGCTAATTCTCTTATACACGTTTTTTTTTTCCCTGACCCCCCCCTGTCTCCCCCCTCCCATTTTCTCCACAATTGTTCTTGTCGTTGCTCCACCCCCTCTGCCGATCTGGGGAGAGTCGTAGACTAGCACACGCTTCCTCCGATACATGTGCAATCGTCAGCCGCTTATTTTCACCTGACAGCGAGGAGTTTCACCGGTAGGACATACTGCAGCGCGTGGGAGGATCACGCTATTTCCCCCGCATCCAAAAACCAATGGATGACGGTATAGCTATGTCTATATATTTACACGGTCTATAGAAGAACCCAACAAGTCTCATGTAATCATCTGAAAAGCTTATGGAGCTGTTGCATCAGGAAGTACAAAGGCGATGTCATACAGTATGATTTGAAATTAATTAATACGCTTTTTTTTTTTTTTTACAGCCGTGACATTCTCCACCACATTTCAAAAACGCTTGTGGCTCTGCTAACGGCCTACGTTTCATTCAGCCACCACACACATCTTTCCTCGCCATCGTGTCCACCATCATCAACGAACACAAGGCTGCTCTCCTGACCCTCGCCTCCACTCACACTGTAATGACGGTGCCCGGGCGAGCGAGCACGGCCATCACAGCTCTCTCTCCCCCGCTCGCTCGCTGCAGAGAAATGTCATGCGGCAATTATGCGAGTAGCCAGATTGTGAATATGAAACAGACGAGGTAATTGTCTGTTTTGTTGTTGTTTGTTGTCACACCTGAGCAGGTAATAATACACACCTGAGCAGGTAATAAATACGCTAAGTTGATTTCCGATGAGAAAATAAAGGGGCTTTGATTATGATGTGGTGGCGGTTATTTTTGCAGCAATGAAGATGCAGGCTAGAGCAGGGATGGGCAACTTTGATGATAGAGAGGGCCACAAAAAAAAAGAATCATCGCTACCAGAGGGCCAGATTGTGACCGTGCACTTCCACCAGTAGCCTACTGTAACACCATCACTCCCAATTATAGCTACTATTTTGATGAAAAGGACTGGTAATCAAAGTTTATTATACCAACATTTATATTTTTCATATTCAAATTTTGTAATTCTTCCATTCAGATGACACCAGAAACTTTGCTCTAGCTTTAAAACAGCCCACTGCAGCAATTTGATGGGGTACATCACCCAACAAATATGTGATATTAATCAGATTAGTAATGTGTTGCATGTGCAATGTGCATCCTGTATATAGTTTGTTAATAGTGTTAGCTCAAATGCTAACGTTAAACAGTATGTGGATGGATAATGCTAACGCCATGTTCTGGGTTGTACAGTAATATAAAAACACAGATTTTGGTGGTCTAACCTAACCGAACCAAAAAACTTCCGACTTGTAAAAAAAAGAAAAGGAAATTGACCCAGGGGCCACACTGAGTGAGGTCGGGGTCGGCATGCGACCCGCGGGCCGCCAGTTGCCCACCCCTGGGCTGAAGCAAAGTGAGTGCGGGTCACGGAGGCGTGGCTTAACATGAGTATGGACGTGAAGATAGATGGACTTTAACGGCAGCTCATTAATTGCAGTGTCAGAGAAACTTTGTGTTGGAGTGATTTGTTTCACGACTGTTCCCGGCCAATCACTGTACCCGACCAATCACTGTCCCCGACCAATCACTGTCCCCGACCAATCACTGTACCCGACCAATCACTGTACCCGACCAATCACTGTCCCCGACCAATCACTGTACCCGACCAATCACTGTCCCCGACCAATCACTGGCACCTTTGATCACGCTGGGTCTGTTTGCTCATGCCTGTCACTGCTCTTTTTTCTTTCTCTCTTCCAATCACTCGGAGTGCCAACAGTGTTGTTCTGAACTCCGGGGCCGCCGAGAGAAAACTAACTCAACAAAGGGAGCTCGTTTGCCAAACGAGAGAAACTAAAATGTGTACAAAGAGCATTGCTAATGACGGTGGTACAATCACAAATGATCCAACTGCCAGTTAGATTGTTGCTATTTTATTTGTTAACATTTGGCAAGAAGGCTGCGTGTTATAAAGCAGTTTTGGCCCCGGATTCTGATGAGTTTCGACACACCAAACAAATGTTTGTCTTTGAAAGAGTCTTTCAACGCGCCAACGTTGCAAACACTGATAAATGAGGACCAGTAAGGGTCTAATAAAACACTGTGTTTGGCATCACCTGATCCTGGGTATTACCCTATTATTATTAGTATTATTATTATTTGATCATTCTGATTATTTAAAGCGTGAACTACGTGAGATTTTCCAGAGAAACTATTTCAGCATGAATCTAATTTCTTCTTATCTGTTCTGTATTTATCATAATAAGGTTGACAGGCCAAAAAGACAACAACAACAACACACAAATACTTGGAGCTCGACGAGAGCTGGGTTCACATTTTCCAAATCGCATTTCGCTTCCATGCCTTTTTGCAATAAGTGCATTTCTAAATCAGGTTAAGTAAAGCATATCAACAGCAATGGACTCCTCCTCAGAAGCTCTGGTCTGAGGCGCCGCATCAAATAAACACTTTTCCTTTCAGATTGCCGTTTGTCATCCTATACAGAGACATGCTGCCGATGGCAAGGAGGACCTTGCCTGATCCAGGTTCACGGTCATCCTGGACACCCGGTCTCACCACCATAAAAGGATGCTGCTCACAGTGCGGAGGAGAGAAGAATGATGGACGGTCCGGGTCACATTCACTCCACGGCTAATCTCCATCCTCTCCAGTCAAGTACGCACGCTGATAGAGAAACGAGGCCCTCAGAAATGACATTCAAAAACGCCATCGAAAAAATAAATCCACCCCGCCGCCATCTCAATGCTCAAATGCCATGGCAACCTCGCGCCATAACATGTCTCCATTGTGTCCCATCGGGTCATCTCTCCATTAGTCCTGTGATGAGTCTGTCACAGGTTGACAGCGACAGGGAGGCTTCCTCATTATCCTTCACATACCACTGATACGGCAACGGTTCAAACTTCAAACCAATTCCCCCGTGTCCTTTTGGGGCCTTTTCACTCTTGTTAATCATGTACAGTATTGTATTGTATAGCCCAATGAATTACAGACTCAGGCACGACGCTATAGGGATGCTCCTCACAAATTATTCTGCGCATATTTAGCCTCAGGGACCCGGGGGGGGATCACCACACATTCTAAGAAGTTTAAAAAAAAAAATCCAATTCTTATGGCCTAAGGGTCTCTGCAAGAAACCAGAAAACAAAAGCAGCCTGGAGCTGCTGTACGGACAATGAATAGGAAATACGGGCGGTTCATACACTGCTCATCTGAACATTAACATGGAAATGAGCTTCAGATGATTGTCGTGTTTTGCCAATTTATCTCGACTCCCGTGTCGGCGCCCTGGCTATTGTTAGCGAGTCACCTGCTGTATATCTTTTCCATTTCATTCCATATGGAGCCGTACTGTACGTCTGCATGACATCAAACCACAAGGACAGGAAGCAGTGGGCGTTCATATTTAAAAAGCAGAGAATCCATCATATTTCCCCCCCGATTGTGTGTGTTTGAGTTGGGTTTTGTGTAACAGGAACAGTCTGGCACTGAGCACGCTTTCTTTGCCAGTCCCCACTTTCACACTTTGCTCGGTGCCAGGAGGACAGGAGGACAGGAGGACAGGAGGACAGGAGGACAGGAGGACAGTCACACTGGCTTTCTATAACACGCCATGTGTTCCCATTGTTCTCAATTTGCAGCTCCTGAAGTACGACGACGACGACGCAAATAAAAACCAGGACAGAGCGTGTGTCTGCTTTCTCTACCTTCTCCCCTTCGCTCAATTTCGTTGAGCTAAGCACCTTAAATTTGCACGTAGGGAAAAGCTGTCTTATGAGCTGCCTGCTGCCGAGGTATCCTGACCAGGCATCCATCTCTGTCTCTGTGTTTGGCTGCAGTGTTGTGCTGACCTGAAGGTTCTCCTTCCTTGCCGCATAAGAGAGAACCCAGTGGAGATAAACAGCAATTCTCTTCCAGTTCACCGACTGGACCCGCGCTTGCATTAAGCAGTTAATGTTGAAAAGAAACTCTGTGGAGTTTGTGCCCTGCGGGGATCCAGAGACACTCAGACAGTCTTCTGTCAGGGCTATTGCATTTCTTTTGATTGATTTCTGCAGCAGAGAGACAAGGCTACTGCCCTCTCTCTCCCCCTCGTGCACTCCATTTTCCTTTGTGCGTGCGTGGGAGTGTTCAGTAACTCTACCTTTTAACTATACGAGCAAAACAGTCTTCACATTTATAAACTGATTGTTTTTCTCAAGAGGTTTTACATTAGCGTGCTGTCGCCATCGATTCACATGCCAAGACTGCAGCGGAAAACACACCTGCAAATTTATACCCATCTCAATCCACTTACATGTCGTGCTCATGTAGCTCTTTGCAAAGTGTGATGATTCACACTCTTGGACTTGTGACCTTGCCCGTGGTCCCCTATCTCTCTCTCTCTCTCTCTCTCTCTCTCTGTGTGTGTGTGTGTGTGTGTGTGTGTGTGTGTTTGATGTCTCCATTAAGAATAGATTTTATGGACCATCTCTCTTAGTAAGAAACACAACACACGACTCATTTGAGAGAGAGGTGGAGGAGGAGAGAGGCAGGATTGATCATGTGTCCGAATGATGGCGAAACCGATATCGAACATTCACACCCTGTGAGGCTAGCACACACACCGCTACAGTGTGACAACCTGTGAGGCTAGCACACACCGCTACAGTGTGACAACCTGTGAGGCTAGCACACACCGCTACAGTGTGACAACCTGTGAGGCTAGCACACACCGCTACAGTGTGACAACCTGTGAGGCTAGCACACACCGCTACAGTGTGACAACCTGTGAGGCTAGCACACACCGCTACAGTGTGACAACCTGTGAGGCTAGCACACACCTACAGTGTGACAACCTGTGAGGCTAGCACACACCTACAGTGTGACAACCTGTGAGGCTAGCACACACCGCTACAGTGTGACAACCTGTGAGGCTAGCACACACCGCTACAGTGTGACAACCTGTGAGGCTAGCACACACCGCTACAGTGTGACAACCTGTGAGGCTAGCACACACCTACAGTGTGACAACCTGTGAGGCTAACACACACCACTACAGTGTGACAACCTGTGAGGCTAACACACACCGCTACAGTGTGATAATGTAGTAATGCAAGCTAAGAACAGAGGATCACTGGCTGAGCACTGTTGATGTACCTGAATCCAAATACATTATTCTGGAAAGCACAAATAATGTGATGGAGCTACCCGGAGCTCGTTATTATTGTTATTGCATAAGCATAATGTCTGATGCAAACATAATGTCTGATGCAAACATAATGTCTGATGCAAACATAATGTCTGATGCAAACATAATGTCTGATGCAAACATAATGTCTGATGCAAACATAATGTCTGATACAAACATAATGACTGATGCAAACATAATGTCTGATGCAAACATAATGACTGATACAAACATAATGTCTGATACAAACATAATGACTGATGCAAACATAATGTCTGATGCAAACATAATGACTGATGCAAACATAATGTCTGATGCAAACATAATGTCTGATACAAACATAATGTCTGATACAAACATAATGACTGATGCAAACATAATGTCTGATGCAAACATAATGACTGATGCAAACATAATGTCTGATGCAAACATAATATCTGATGCAAACATAATATCTGATGCAAACATAATGTCTGATGCAAACATAATGTCTGATGCAAACATAATATCTGATGCAAACATAATATCTGATGCAAACATAATGTCTGATGCAAACATAATGTCTGATACAAACATAATGTCTGATGCAAACATAATATCTGATGCAAACATAATGACTGATGCAAACATAATGTCTGATGCAAACATAATGACTGATGCAAACATAATGTCTGATACAAACATAATGTCTGATGCAAACATAATGTCTGATGCAAACATAATGACTGATGCAAACATAATGTCTGATGCAAACATAATGACTGATGCAAACATAATGTCTGATGCAAACATAATATCTGATGCAAACATAATATCTGATGCAAACATAATGTCTGATGCAAACATAATGTCTGATGCAAACATAATATCTGATGCAAACATAATGTCTGATGCAAACATAATGACTGATGCAAACATAATGTCTGATACAAACATAATGTCTGATGCAAACATAATGTCTGATGCAAACATAATGTCTGATGCAAACATAATGACTGATGCAAACATAATGTCTGATGCAAACATAATGACTGATGCAAACATAATGTCTGATGCAAACATAATGTCTGATGCAAACATAATGACTGATGCAAACATAATGACTGATGCAAACATAATATCTGATGCAAACATAATGTCTGATGCAAACATAATATCTGATGCAAACATAATGTCTGATGCAAACATAATGTCTGATACAAACATAATGTCTGATACAAACATAATGTCTGATGCAAACATAATGACTGATGCAAACATAATGACTGATGCAAACATAATGTCTGATGCAAACATAATATCTGATGCAAACATAATGTCTGATGCAAACATAATGTCTGATGCAAACATAATATCTGATGCAAACATAATGTCTGATACAAACATAATGTCTGATGCAAACATAATGTCTGATGCAAACATAATGTCTGATACAAACATAATGTCTGATGCAAACATAATGTCTGATACAAACATAATGTCTGATGCAAACATAATGTCTGATGCAAACATAATGACCGATGCAAACATAATATCTGATGCAAACATAATGTCTGATGCAAACATAATGTCTGATGCAAACATAATGTCTGATGCAAACATAATGTCTGATACAAACATAATGTCTGATGCAAACATAATGTCTGATGCAAACATAATATCTGATGCAAACATAATGTCTGATGCAAACATAATGTCTGATACAAACATAATGTCTGATGCAAACATAATGTCTGATGCAAACATAATGTCTGATGCAAACATAATGACTGATGCAAACATAATGTCTGATGCAAACATAATGTCTGATGCAAACATAATGTCTGATGCAAACATAATGTCTGATACAAACATAATGTCTGATACAAACATAATATCTGATGCAAACATAATGTCTGATGCAAACATAATGTCTGATACAAACATAATGTCTGATACAAACATAATGTCTGATACAAACATAATGTCTGATACAAACATAATATCTGATGCAAACATAATGTCTGATGCAAACATAATGACTGATGCAAACATAATGTCTGATACAAACATAATGTCTGATGCAAACATAATGTCTGATGCAAACATAATGTCTGATGCAAACATAATGTCTGATGCAAACATAATATCTGATGCAAACATAATGGCTGATGCAAACATAATGTCTGATGCACAGACATGTCAATCATGGCATTATGTTTCTTCAAATCCATTCATACAGCATCATGCGGATGGCCACAAGATTAAAAAAAAAGCCTTTTCTGTTTGCAACACAGGACTTTGATTTCACTGGTCGTTTCATTTACTACACATTATTGAAAAGTGATCACTATTCTGTAGTGGCTCCTACCGAGTCAGCACAAAGCAGGCTGAGAGCTGAGTGTTCCTATAGCTACTGTATCACTCAGGGAAGCTCGCATCGAGGAGGAGGAGGCCAGCTGGATTTTTTCATCCTATATTGTACATCAAAATGAAGCTTATAATCTGTTGTTTTTAGATGTGTTAACTTCCTACATTTGAAAAACCCAGTCGAAAAATATTGAAAAGAAGTTTTACCTTGTAGCGTACTTCAGTCAATAATCATCCGTTTAACCGTGCGTTCACAAACACTCCCAGATGAACATGCTTTTTTCTATGTTTTGCCGAGCCCTCCTCACTCCAAGCATCTAATTTCTAGATGTGTATGTTTGTTTGATAACTGCAACATGGCCTCTACTGAGAGGATTAGAGAAGTGTGGCAGGGGGAACTTGGCATTATATATAAGTTATCTGACATTATATGGGATAGGAGTCTGAGTGTCTATGATACAACTCTGCTCAGTTAACCCATTGATACCTGATGCAGCATTTGCGTGTATATCCCTCAACCGCGACGCGGTTCGCGGTCTTAAAGGGATACACACACAAATGCTGCATCAGGTATCAATGGGTTAATAGGAGACACCAGCTGATCCAATTTAAAGTCACCCATCGTCTCAAGTCTCAGGTCAGTGTGTGTGCAATTTAAGTCCAAGTCCCCATCTCTGGTGTGCGTACACTACATGTGAGACTCTACATGCCTGTACAGCCATAAATGTGTAGGTGCATAGCCTATACCTTTGTCCGCAAATATATGCACTCTCTCCCTCCCTCGCCCTCTCTCTCCCTCCCTCGCCCTCTCTCTCTCTCCCTCCCTCGCCCTCTCTCTCTCCCTCCCTCGCCCTCTCTCTCTCTCCCTCCCTCACCCTCTCTCTCTCTCTCCCTCCCTCCCTCACCCTCTCTCTCTCTCTCCCTCCCTCTCTCTCTCTCTCCCTCCCTCGCCCTCTCTCTCTCTGCCTCCCTCGCCCTCTCTCTCTCTGCCTCTCTCTCTCTCTCTCTCTGCTCAGTGGAGATCAGCAGAGCGTCACAGGGGAAATAAACAGCAGCTCAGCTCAGTCGGGCGGACGAGCCTAATTAAACAGAGCCTCAGCAGCACTGCAGCCAGCCTACAGAGCACAGAGGCCTCGCCAAAGAGCCTCTGCTCTGCTGCCATGATCACCGGCTGCCACCGCTGTGCCAAAGAACCTCTGCTGCCATGCTGCCCGGCTGCCACCGCCACCGGCGCAGGCCAGGATGGGGACCAGGACACTCGTTGCAGGCCAGGATGGGGACCAGGACACTCGTTGCAGGCCAGGATGGGGACCAGGACACTCGCTGCAGGCCAGGATGGGGACCAGGACACTCGTTGCAGGCCAGGATGGGGACCAGGACACTCGTTGCAGGCCAGGATGGGGACCAGGACACTAGTTGCAGGCCAGGATGGGGACCAGGACACTCGTTGCAGGCCAGGATGGGGACCAGGGGACCAGGACACTCGCTGAAGGCTAGGATGGGGACCAGGGCACCAGGACAGCAGCACTGAGCTCATCCCCCGGCCCGCGCTGGGCAGCACTCAGTCAGCACAACAATGAGGTAGACCCAGCCCAACCTGTGCGTTTCATCTTCTGACAGCAGGTTTAACATGGGACCATGGTAGATTTGGGGGCTGATGGGCCTGACATGAGGCTTTGCTGAGTCTTTTGAAGTTCAGTCAAAGTGTTTTAATTGTTAAGCCGAATGAACAGAACCTGCATAATGTCATAAATGACTCTAGATTCAAAGCCAGGGAATTATTTTTCATATGGACTGATGAACTGGTTGAACAAGTCACGGCTCTTATATCTGACACATCTGAAATGCGGCAGTGTTGAAAAGTTTCACTTCCAGCATGGCGCCAAAGCGTGTACGTACGTGAAAGCCAAGACTTTCACAGCCTACTTCCTCCCACCGGTCGACGAGGAGAGAAATGTTCCCACAAAAATTAAAAATATCAGAGTTGGCTTCCTCTGTGCTTTTTGCCACGGCAGCATCCAGCTCTTCACTGTGTTTCCTATAAGCTCCCGCAGGAGATGAGCGACGAGCCTGCGTGAACGTCGCTGTGAAGGAGGTGTAGATTAGATGCCTGAAAGTAAAGGCTTGTGTCTGGCTTTTGCAGCCTTATTAAATGTGCCATGTTGTTTGATCTAATAAAGCACCTGTTGCCACCCCGACTGACAAAACCCAGCTCATAACTTATCATGCAGGGTCTCTGCAGAAAAGAACTCTAGTTTCTATAGAGTTTCAGTTCCTCTGCATTTTCCCTATAGGCGTCTTCTCCTCGGTGCATAATGCAGACTGACGGGAGACGTGAGACAGCCGAACAGACCCGGTGTAACATACATCTGGCCCTCGTGTACATGTACCTCAGCCATCTGCCTGCTGAGCACCGTGTTCCCCTGTTCTCACACTGTACATTTCGCTTGACCTTTTGACTCGCGCTGTAGGTGTCACTTAAAATCAGCTGTTCCAACCTCTTGTGCGCTATTCTTAAACCACTTTACTACTGCCAGAGAGAGACACAGCGAGAGGGAGGGAGGGAGGTGAGGGGGAGAGAGAGAGAGAGAGAGAGGAGAGAGAGGGGGAGAGAGGAACCTCGTGCCCAGTGTGATGTTTATCTGACAGTTCCCACTGGCCCGTGACTCAATGGACTGTGATTGGGAGCAGAACACATGTGGCTGTGGGCAACACTTCCTGGATATAGCAGCATATTCTGAAGCCTAGCTTGCAGAATAGCCACTGATGACAAAACAGTCCACCAGGATTAGATGGGTGGTCCCTATTTCCTGCATCTGTATTGTGTGTGTGCGCGCGTGTGTCTGTGTGTGCGTGTGTCTGTGTGCATGTGTGTGTGTATGTGTGTCTGTGTGTGCGCGTGTGTGCGCGCGCGGGGGTGTGATTTGAGTGCGTTCATGTGCATCATTCTCCTGTAATTAATAATTCACATGATCAAATGATTTGTCCCCAAAAGGCCTTCTGTTCAGACTGGAGCTTCATGATGAGGTGAGGGGGATTGTAGGGACGAGGTAACTAACTAGGTAGGCGTAACTGCATGGCGGTTTCCTGCATACTCACCTGTCTCATGCTGACGAGTCTGAGCATCTGCTGAGGGAAACTTTAAAGATACAGCGCCATGATCATTATTCCAAGAGTTTAGCTTTTTATTCCAGCTCCTCTCATCATCATCGCACTGCTTTGCCCGTTTGATGATGTGGGCAGTGAGCGAGTTGATAGCTCCCAGGAGATGATTTTGAATTCGACAAAGTGTATGAAGTCTGTTTTACTTATTTATTTATTCAGCTGTTGGCCTAGTATCTCAGCAAATTGTCAAATGTGTCATTTCCATTTAAATGCTCTAGTATAAAAGAGTAAAAAAACAAAAAGTAGATTTCAGATGGTGATGTGTGGTAGCTACATGGTGATGTGTGGTAGCTATAGCATTATTGAAGTAGCTCATTTAGACTTTATTATCGTCTCAACTACATACGTGCACATCGGACAGGTTTAAAGGACAATTCCATTATTATTAATTGTATACATTGTTCTTACTGCTGTATTCTCCGTGTGTCCTGTAAGCCCATGTGGGCTGGGCACAGCAATGTGCATGACGCCTTAATAAATCAAATCAATCAATCAATCAATCAATCAATCAATCAATCAATCAATCAATCATTATTTGACAGTCTATGGACAGGACTCAGATGTCACACATTGCAGTCATCAGCTGACCATTCCACACACCAGTCACAATCCATTCTCATAAAGGAATTGGGATCAAATGAGCTGCCGAGCAGTATTTTTGTACAGTGCATCAGAGCTCTTGGAAGTGTGTTTTGAGTGTCTATTTAAATGACCTGCTTTGACAGTGATTCTGCAGCAGCCACTCTGTTGTAGTCGATCCAGGTGGCTGTTAAATTGATAACCCGGCGCTGCTCCTCTGGCTCTGCTCTGTACGGGGGATTTGCACCTCCAGCATGCTTGCTGGGTAAGCAGGGGACAGCTTAGTGCAGCAGAGCCATGAGCATCAAACATCACTGTATTAGCATGTGTTGCTGTAAATGGATTTATCTTGTGTCTAGTCGTACCTGACTCAAATGTTAATTGTGGCAGTTTTTGCGCCAGGTTAGAGATATTTTCCATCAACTCATTCAAGCAAGCCATATATAGTCCATAAAAAGTAAAGCTTGATTTTACATCATTGCGTTTTTTCCCCATTTGCTTTAAAAAACAACTAAAACAAGGGGAAATATCAGATATCTCATAATTATCATCATCATCATCATATAAAATTGAGTAAGTGGGATCTGTCTGTCTGTCTGTCTGTCTGTCTGTCTGTCTGTCTGTCTGTCTGTCTGTCTTTCTGTCTGTCTGTCTGTCTGTCTTTCTGTCTGTCTGTCTGTCTGTCTGTCTGTCTGTCTGTCTGTCTGTCTGTCTGTCTTTCTGTCTGTCTGTCTGTCTGTCTGTCTGTCTGTCTGTCTGTCTGTCTGTCTTTCTGTCTGTCTGTCTGTCTGTCTTTCTGTCTGTCTGTCTGTCTGTCTGTTTGCGATTTTGGTCTCACATTGTGAGATTTGTGGTGATTTTGGTCGGTAATGATGTCACTGATGATGTCACAATGTCTATGACATCATCAGTGATGTGACTCGAGCCACTCGATGATGTTATCAGAGGCGGGCGAAGCCGAGTTGTGTATGTGAGCCCGCGCAGCGTGCGAGCTGCAGGGCAGGTGAGCCCATGCACCGGAAAACAGTGTGGGAATGCAGAAAATGAAATAAAAACCCCAATCATGCTGGAATGCTCTTTGAGCTCTCTGCAGTGCCAGGCTGAATAGCAGGTAAGTAAGAGCAGGTCCAGGACAGCAGCACACTTGAGGAAAGTTGCTTGAGCAGCACTGTGACTGTGCTGCAGCAGGAGGGAGGCCAGGTGTACCTGAGCAGCACTGTGACTGTGCTGCAGCAGGAGGGAGGCCAGGTGTACCCAGACAGCCTGAGCAGCACTGTGCCTGAGCAGCACTGTGACTGTGCTGCAGCAGGAGGGAGGCCAGGTGTACCCAGACAGCCGGTGCGGATGGCATTTCTCCATATTCATATTCCATATTCATTCATGTTTCACACCAGGAGAGTGATTAGCATACATATCATGTCGCATCCATCTGCCAACTTATTAAAAGTTTTACACAGTGCTGGAGACACACTTTAACAACTCTCTCTCTTTTCTCCTTTTTTTTTTTACCAAACACCAAAATTGGTGCTTTTGCACACTGTAATTTTTTTTTAATTATTCCAGATGTTGCCCAATCTCTAGTGTATAAGCTGTGCAGGGTTACAACAGTACATCCCTATGGCCATGTGGCCATGTGAAGACATTTGAAAACAGGAAGCGCAGCAAAAGGGAACATCAACATTTGGGCCTGGGTATTTCCCCCGTCTCAATTTTCAGAACAACTGTTAAGTGCTTTGGGTCGGTGCTTTTTCACAATCACAAGCCCCGCTCTAATCACTGCCACATGTAGACCGGGTCAGAGTCTGGTCACCCAGAACAGCCGTGTTCACCACCGGCAGGCAGCACGCTTTACACCTTCTCCACTGATCCCAGTCTGGTTCTCCTCTTTCTGTTCGGGACGTGCACAGACGGACCCCAGGTGCTGCCCGAGCACCTGTCCTTTTGACCTCTGACTGCCCTGAGGGCCCATTTGACCTCTGACTGCCCTGAGGGCCCATTTGACCTCTGACTGTGCCCTTCATAGAAATCAAGAAATGGATCGCATCACTCTGTAATACATTATGCATCTGTATGTGCGCACATCATTTGGTGATGCAGTCTCTCTGTACTCACCGTCCGTAGTCCATCTCCCGTTGTGAAAATATTTGTAAAAAAATATATAAAATTCCACAATTTCTCCGAACTGGCATGTGTTGTGTAACGGTAAAGAACTGGCATGTGTTGGTAAAGAGTATCTCCACGCTCAACACGCAGAGTGGAGACTTAATTGAAGAGGATGACACAATTTTGCGAAGACACACAATTACACAGCAGCACGTCGCCTGCACGAGTTGTATTTAAAGACCCCCTGAAGTCATGTTTTAAGATGTATATAAAATGCTCCGTTTAGAATAATCATTTGTGTCTGATGGTTTTTCCCCATTAAAAAAAGGTTAGATTATCCTGTTAAAATCCTTAAAATGATTTCCCCTCCTTCTGCCCCATTATAAATTCCAAAGCAACAAATCGGGGTTAGATCGTAATAACTAGCCAATCACAGCCTAATAACAAGGGCTTTAACTGCTGAATACTGGACAGGGATTGGCTCCAGTATTTGTGATGTCATGAATCATGCTGGTTAAAACTGGCCTTTTCAGGGAGCGCAGAGAAACTTTCCACTTTCAGCAGACGAGTGTGAAAACAGCTTCTAGTGTCAAACTCTGCACAGACATCAGTCTGCACAGTGAAGCTCAGACATCTAACTGAAGGAACAAGAAGAACAACTGATTTTTGACTTTAGGGGGACTTGATGAAATAGATTGTAGACCTATAGTTTATTTTTTAATTTTTCTTATTTTTTTGTATGTGGATGGATTATTAATTTGCCCAAGTTCACAGGCTCTGTTAATGAAATAAAATATATGGAAATAGGCTACTTCATCTTCTTGTGTGTTGATCAGAGTTGTGATGATAGGGTTGGGTGGGCCGTGGAAGATTTTCAGATTTCAAAGTGGGCCGCGGCATTCTTAAGTAACCCCTGCCCTAGTCAATTTAAATGTTTGATGTGTACATTTGAAGGAGGGGAGAACTTCCTGTGTGCTCACCCAGGGGGTCCACAATATGTTAATCCGGGCCTGGCTCTACTGTACGTCACTTTATTTTTTATAATTAATTATGAGAGGGGTGCCCATTTTTTACTTGAGCACTCGCGCCCCAAATTGTTTGTGCACGTCAATGACGTTGGACATGCCCTCTGGTCGGTTGGGGGCGCCTGTTCGAGGGGGAGGGGAACTGGGGGGGGGGGGGGGGATTGACATGATCCTCCCACGTGCTACGTCCTGCCGGTGAAACCCCCTCGCTGTGAGGTGAAAAGAAGCGGCTGGCGACTGCACATGTATCGGAGGAAGCATGTGCTAGTCTAACACTCTCCCCAGATCGGCAGAGGGGGTGGAGACCGTGAAAAAAAGTGCATGTTTGGACTGTGTGGACAGATATTTCTTTCATCATATCATTATTTTACTTCATGATTATTACAATAATTCTATGATGAATATTATAAATAGATTGATATAGAGATAATACACTATATTATTCCCTTTGCTATACACAGGATGCCTAAGGGGATGGCTGTAGAAACACTATAAATGCACTGCTGACAACAAAGCAGTCGATCGACTGCAAGGATGAACAGTATTGTATTTAACAAGATGATGAAACAGTTGCACAAATTTCACAAGGGCACAAGTGAAGGCAAAAAAAAAAAAAAAATTGAAAGAAAGTAATATTATTATTACAAACTCATAGTAGGATTCGTAGCTTTCTATCATTCCTAAAGTTGAATATCTTTTCAAATTCCTTCAAAACCTCCAGATTTACAAGGCATCTAGCGTTATTGTGTCGTACTCCTGCCAACAGTAATATGACAATGTCTAAGAAATTGTCTATTTAAACTCCAAAATAAAATAAAATAGCAGACCACACTTATCTCTTGCAAAATAGTTTGTTTTTGTTTCTTTTGGATTTAACTGGAGTGTTGACCTGCCCCTTCCTTGTGTGTGCGATCAACCCTTCAATATTTGATTTCAACTCCTAGCATTGATTTTACATTTTTGTCACTGCCTGGCTAATAACAAGCCAGTTGATCCTGCATGTCTGCACTGTGAATTACATGATGCTAAACCAGCTAGTACCATCTTTGCATCCATAATCAGTATACATTTAGGTAAGAACATTCACATAAAAAAAAATCACTTAAAGGGACACTCCACCAAAAACAATGTTGATTTATTTGCCACATGATCTCACGTATATCATTTAGTTTGACAGGTATTGAGAGTTGATTTGAGTCAAGTTGTGGACCAGTGATGTCATCTGCATGAACGACATCACCGGTCCACGACTTAACTCAAATCAACTCTCAATAACTGTCAAACTAAATGAATGTCTGCAAAACTCTTTACAGTTTTTAGATATGTGCGAGATTATTGTTTTTGGTGGAGTGTCCCTTTAAATTGAGACTTGAAATCTGACTTTCTACCTCGAGAAGTTCAGTTCAGTTTGTAAATATAAACTGAACCTTCTTTCCAACCGTAGCGCCAACATTCTAATGCATGAGCTTGAACATAAATAAGACACAAACTTTGTGCACAGAATGAATGTTTACCAGAGCTGCTGTGAGCAGCCAAATATTGTATAGTCCTGCTGTCTGTTATATTGCCGTACTGTCTGTTGTGAACCACAGAAATCTACTCTCATAATACTGTCTGGGGCTATTGTAGCATCTACTGTTCAGCTATTGTTCGTCCATTCAGCCTAACTCATAGCTTTATCCTGCACTTCCTGCAGACATTTTCATATTATTATTCGCTGAAATGTTTTTATTGTATCCGTGCCTGTCCAGTTTTGATACAGCGGTCAATCACCCTCCTAATCTTGGACTGTTATCATAAAACACACAAAAACAAGCAGTGTATTTATCAGTCTCTATTATCATATTCCAACTTAACTGCATGGAACAATTATTTTTCTTTATTTTTTTAACTGATTGCATTTCCATTCGCCTATTTTTAGGTTTCCCATGAACTGAAGGAATCGCGTGAAATCCCCCTCAAATGTGATCTGATACTACACAACCATTCGATCAACAACATGTAACTTTATGTCATCACAGGCTATAGTATTATTTCTTTATTATCTCTTACCTGAAGATTCATCGTCTTGACAAAAGCCGAGATAAGAGGGAGAGCAATAGTCAGGATGTGTAAGAGCAACACCAGTGTGTGCTCGATCTTAACGGATTAAGATAATAATTCAGTTAGCATAAAGCAACCATAAACATATACTGTAAACCAGGAATAACAACTTACACACATGTTTAATTGTGGAAATTTCATTTGATTAATTTAATTTGTTTCCTCCCACAAATACACCAATTTTGACCAATGAAAATTGAATTTGAGATAGGCCTATCTTCAACAGAAGCTTGGAGTTCTTCTTCAACATTTAAATGTTGTCAGCTACATTACTTTGAAGTCTTCATTTTTCATTTCCTCTCTACCTCCCCCCTCATAAGATCTGATATGTCCGCTCTATATACTGTATTTCATTTAAACAGAAGAATCTTGACCTGCTTTCATCTCTGCCACAACTACAGATCCTCTGCTATTCTTCTTCTGTGGTGAAATTCGATTAAGTCGTTCATCTGCAAGTAACACAGTCACACAGCTGTGAAGCAAAAGAGCCTTTAACTGTTTCACTCCAAGGTGAAAAAAGAATAATTTTTCAACTCAAAAATTTAAATTCGAGCGAATGGGCGTTGAGGCGAAAATCGCAAAATCACATCTACTGTACTTGTGATCGCACAGTAAGAATACATCCAACTGCAGCTTTACACTGTCTGGAGACTAATATTCGATTTATGAAGGATTTATTTATTTTATTTATGCAACCCAATCGCCAGAATACAACGTCGATATTTCTAGAATCCACGGAAATGTAAAATAGGAACATTTCTGAATAAAAATAGGTTGCATAGCACGTCCTTCAGCACAGACACCAAATCCGTCTCCTTTGCCCCCACCTCGGAGGAGATACTGCTACTTGGTACCGACCTGTGCGGCGTGCCCACCCGGTAGCGAGTTGCGGGAGCCTCGGGTACCGGCCTGGTAACGTGTCGTGGGTGCCACGGCTCGAATCGCTGGTTAAGTTTAGGTAAACAAAACAACTTGGTTGGTTGTGAGGCAAAAAAAAGCAAAATTTTAGCTTGTGTTAGTTTGGGGTTAATTATTCGTGTATGTAGAATTACATTTTACATTACGTCATTTGGCAGACGCTTTTATCCAAAGCGACTTACAACACATTTTTGTCAGCAATAGAGAAATCAACTATGCAACACAGTCTACGACAGCTACAACTTCTGAAGGAATAGTGGTAAAGTTTAGTTAGTAGTTTGTTTTTTGTTTAGAAGCATGAAATGCAACATATTTCTGTTCAGAAATGTTCATATTTTTCATTTCTGTGGATTCTAGAAATTTTCCAATGCCAACATTTTAATCTGGCAACTGGGCTGATTTACTTATTAATTTGATTAATTTCCACTTGTCTGTTTTGCATCACATAAAGATTTCAAATGCATCATTTGATTATCAAATATCATGGCTGCAGACCATTGTTTTTTAAGCGTCCATATTCTGTAGTTTCATCCAACTTCTGGTCTGATACAGCTAGAAATCAGAATTAATTCCAACATCTGCCCACAAACACAAGCAGTCCAGAAGGCCAGACTGTATAGGGAGGATTTGACAGAAAAAAAGGAAAAAATAAAGTTAGTGCCGGGTAACATCTGCTCAGAGCATACATAAATATGCATGATTAAACATAGTTTCATAAACTAGAACTTTAACGGGTTACACGTTTATTGTAATGTTGATTAACATGCTCTGTGCTTGTGGAATACACTAATGATATAAAACGACTGGAATATGGCTGTTATGCGTCATTATAAGACCCACTCATTCTGTCATTATAGCCCCATTGCCTGTGCGGGCTCAGTTGAGTCTTCAAGCCTCCACAGTGGTGGGATGTTGTTTTGATGTGAAGAGTGAAGAGTGTTTGTAGGCTGTTATTCCTGGAAGCCACTATGGCAGAGATGATCTGAGATGATCAAAAAAAAAGCATGGCCGAGCCTTGGCCCCATGCAGCATTCATCACAGAGGTGAGGGGTTGTTTGTTTGGATTGCCTCTGTCCCCCGGCCGCTCTGCTCTAATCAAAGGGTCATGCCGTGCTGTTCACAGCTTGAGACACTGGATTTAATGAGGATACTGTCATCTGTCGCCCACAAACACTCTCTGCTTCACTCCTGTCTGTCAACCACTGGACATTGGGACTGTGCCCATTACACCAGTTTGATTTTGATTTTTTTACGTCCTCTAATTGAAAGATGGCTGATTCCAAATACTTGGAGATTCTTCACATGGAGGCTTTCTGCACTATAGAGTTAAGTGGCGTTTTGGAAACTTTATCTTACTGTATCTTCAGTATAACTAATCATTTACAGTATGAGTGGCCTGGATCACGACACTCGTTATGAGATGCTCTATCAGGTATCACGAGTAACAACAACTCAATAATGTTGCATTCAAAACAACTCGGAACTCAGAGGGGGGGGGGGGGAGCTTCTTGTTAAAACTGAATTGTTAAAAAGGTTGGAAACTCTGAGCTCTGAAATTATACCTGAATTTCTGACCTGTAATTCAGAGTTGTTTTTAACAAGTGGGAGCTCGTTTTTTTCCTAGTTGAATGCAAATGATCTCAGGAAGTCCGAAATCTCAGAGTGGAAATTTCCAAGTTCAGAGTTGGTCTGAATCGGGTATAACAGCTAAATGTGGCTATTATTTACACCAGCAGCCTATAACATAGACTGCATAAGGTACATGTCCAGGCGTTGAGATCCTGGCCTAGTTATCTGTCAGAAACCATACCAACTGACTATATCAAAGTCAATTTTTTCTCTCAAGTTGAAATTTCCTTGAGCTCTTGAAACATGCAGAGATCAAAGCAATAGAAAATAATCTCGTCTTTTAAATTCAAATGGTTGCAGTAACGGCTTGCATCTTAAAGGACTATTAAGCCCATATTGAACCAGTTGTAGTTAATATACTAACGCTACACCACATCCCTGAGACATGACTCCAATCACCATGTGAATTTAGATTTAAAAATCAGTGATTTTGCGGTAGCTTCCCCCACGCCATGAGTTGTTTACAATTTTACAGGTCAGGAAGTTCACGAAATGATTAACTGAAAGTGCAAACGTCTTGTCTCCAGGCACAGCCCATGGCAAATAAAAAATACAGGCAGAAACATACACAGTATGCGATCGATAATGAACATCAATAAAAGACTTGGGGAAAAAAAGTTTGCCAAACAGCAGCTATGGACATCTGACATGGGAACATACAATGAAATTGTTTTATGTACTCCAGGTTACTCTGTTTACCTGCGTTCATCAGACAATGGATGGAGCGGTCTTTGGAGGGACCAGTCACTGCTATAAGGTACGCTGCTGTATTTCTGATGCCCCAAAACAAGACAACCTCCCCAATAAGAGGATTTACACTCAACTACAATTCCACACTGAAACACTAGCCACTATAATGTAGTTCAATCATGAGAGGCCAGTTGGTAGGATTGAACTAACTTTATTTAGCAATCGGCATGCATGGCAAATACTTTGGTGCATGACTCCATTGGCCAGTGCCGCTCCTCTTGAGGCAAGAGGAGGGCATCAGCATAGGCTAGGCTAGGCTAGGATAGGAGTCCCCCCCCCCCCCCGTGGGGGATCCTACAGGAGTCAAGACTCATTGGTGGCGGACTGGGGAGGTGGGTGGGGCAAAACGACGCTTCAGGGGAGATGGACTGCCGTGAAGCTAGCTGCTGCTATGATCGGCCAGAGAGAGAGAGAGGTGACGTAGAACCCTTGCTATATATACTGTACAGCTGTAAGACTGTATGAGAATGAACTGACGTCATATCTGACGTCATTGCAGACGTCATACTTGGACTTTGACTGACCACAACATAGCTGACGTCATACTAGAACTTGACTGACGTCACGGGGTGATCAGGTTATGCATGTGTGGCCTTCTGCTTGAAATTTGGTCTGGAGACCTCACTTCATCATGGCTTTCACTGTGGATACCATGCTAGTACTGAGAAGTTCCGTTTATGGTTCTGTTAGTTAAGGTAGCATAGCAACAACTTTAGAGTATATATTTTCCCTTTCTGTTTGGAAGATGTCTCATTTGCACTGGTAAAACAGGGCAACAGTGCTCCCAGGAATGCTTTGTATTCTCACAGGCATGCTAACGCTAAACAATTATTGCATATTTAGGCTATGCGAAGATTTTTTCTTAGCATCGTTAATTGCGCCATATGTTCGTACCAGTCCCCATCGGTCCCCATGGGTACGAGGCAACGTTGATGGCTCTCAATAGAGCTGCATATCATCCCGGACAGGAACGAGATGATTTTGGGCTAATTAGTCTAATTACAATCATAATGGCCTCACTATCTTACACTGCTATTCAAGGTTCAAAGTTCGATTAATTCTGACCTCTATCTCTCTTCTTCTCTCCTTTTTTTCTTTCTTCGTCTCTCTTACTTCCTTTGTCTGTCCACTTCCCCTCAGTGTCTTCTTCTGTCTGTCTGTCTTGTGGAGACTGCATGTTTGAATAATGTGCTTGTGCATACATGCATGTTGCAGGCGTAGGCGGGTGGATTTGTAACTAACATCCCCGGTGACCTGGATTGCTAATATGGCCATTAAGGAGAGTTATTTTGACCACATGGCAGCCACATGCTATTTCCTGCTGAATGCAAATGCATAGAAAAACAACAAAAATGACAACATCTCAACTAAGGTATTATTTTAATCAGGAGATGTGAAATTTTCACACGGACCTAAAAAAAAAAAGAGTTGCAAAAATAAGGTGGATCTAGACACAGATAATCGCCAGGAAAATGTGAGGAATTCACAAGGAGCATTTTAAGAGGATATCAATTCACGACTGATTAAACTTGATAGAAGAAATGTTCATTTACACAGCATATTAAAGATTTTCATAAGCGGCATTGAATCGTTGTACTCATTTACCTCTCAGGAATGTATTCAAATTATTCGATTATAATAATAATAATGCATAATCAAATGAGAGAAATTCGGTGAGAAATATAACAAAAGTATAAGTACAAATACAGAATGCTGTGAGCATAAGTAAGCATGTTATCCTCCACCTAGCAACGCATAAATATGACTAAAAACAAATGTTGGCTTTTATGTAGTGCACAAAAACTTTGTGTGTCAGAACACTTGTGATTTATGAAGCCTTCGGCGTCTTGGTCCAGTATAGTTCATGACAGCTGGTAAAGCCATTAATCATGTGATGTGTATCTTGCACTTCCCATGGGGATGATCTCCTGTCATTGATCATTTTTTATGTCAACAGCATCATGCCTGAGACACAGCCTGAGACACAGCCTGAGACACAGCCTGAGACACATGCCTGAGACACAGCCTGAGACACGGCTTGGCGGAAGGGGTTTCCGGGCCTTGTTGGTGAGGCTGATGGCGGTTGGGAAGAAGCTGGTCTTGTGGCGG